>NC_084828.1:164271449-164574480 GCF_033115175.1 Lepus europaeus | reverse complement strand
AGCCATTATGTTCCTGAAAGTAACCTTGATTTATTTTTGGACATAATTTTTTAAAGATTTATTTATTTATTTAAAAGGCAGATTTACAGAGAGGCAGAGGCAGAGAGAGAGGGAGAGATGTCTTCCATCTGCTGATTCACTCCTCAAACGGCCGCAACAGCTGCAGCTGTGCTGATCCGAAGCCAGGAGCCAGGAGCTTCTCCTGGGTCCCCAGTGCAGTTGCAGGGGTCCAAGGACTTGGGCCATCTTCTGCTTTGCCACGCCATAGCAGGGACCTGGATCAGAAGTGGACTCAAACTGGTGCCCATATGGGATATTGGCACTGCAGGTGGCGGCCTCACTAGCAATGCCACAGTGCCAGCCCGGGACATCATTCTTTCCTTTGAATTTTTTCTATTCATATGGTAGCATGATTCTTAAAATTATCATAAGTTTCTTTTGATAACATAGTGAATTAACTGTTTAGCCTGTCCCCAAACTTGAAATGAATAGACTCTATGTGTTAAAGAATAGATTTATATATACAAATGTAATTCACTAATATACTGTTAGAAATTTTGTAAACATATTCTATATATAATTATATATATGTCATTATATGTATTCATATATATATTATGTTTTATAGTGAAAACATAATGAGAATGCCTAATAGCAAAATAAGTGATATCTGAATTAAATAATAAATCTAAATTTCTTTACATTTATTTATTTATTAATTTGAGAGGCAGAGAAAGACAGAGAGACAGAGTGACAGAAAGAAAGAATTCCCATCCGCTGGTTTGTTCCCCAAATGCCTGCAATGGTTGAAAGCAGGTTGGTGCCAAAACCAGATGAGAATGCAATCCAGTTCTCCTATAAGGGTGACTGGAACCCAATTACTTGAACCATCACCAATGTTTCCCAGTGTCTGCATTAGCAGGAAGCTGCAGTCAGGAACCAGGGATTGAACCTAGGTTTGCTGATATTGAATGTGGGTATATTTAAAAATAAAAAAAAATTATTTATGCATTTGAAAGGTAGAGTCACCAAGAGAGAGACAGAGAGAAGAGAAAAAGAGAGATCATTCATCTGTTGGTTCACTTCCCAAATGGGCCAGGCTGAAGCCAGGAGCCAGGAGCTTCTTCTGGGTCACCCAGGTAGGGACATATACCTAAGCACTTGGGCCATTTTCTGCTGTTTTCTCAGGTATATTAGCTGGGAGCTGGATCAGAACTGGAGCAGCCAGGGCTATCATATGGTGCCCATATGATAGGCTGGCATCACAGGTGGCAGGTTAACCCGCTATACCACAATGCTGGGCCCAAATGTGGGCATTTTGACTGATGGTTTGCCACTAGGCTAAATGGCCCACCCATGACAAAGTCTTTTTATAATGTCAAATAAAATCATCTTTGGTTTATTGTTTTGAGTATGTTAAACCATCCCTACATCTCTGGGGTAAATACAGCTTAGTCAAGATGAGTGATATTTTTTACGTGCTGTTGGATTTGATTTGCTACTGTTTATTGGAAATTTTATCTTTAGCATGGATATTGATTAACATTTTTCTTTTTTGCTGTTTCCTTATCTCATTTTGGAACTAAGGTAATCATAGTCTCCTAGAGTGAGTCTGGAAGAGTTCCTTCCCTTTCAATTGTCTGGAATAGTTTCAGAATTGGTGTTAGTTCTTCCTTGAAAGTTAGACAGAGGGGACAACTAGTAGCTGTGAGGAAGGCAGGTTTACAATGCAGCTGATGGAGGACTCCAAGATGGTGGAATAAGGAGGGAGTTTACTGCTCTGGTCTAGGGGAAGTCAAGAGAATTTCCAGATATAATTTGTTCTGGGACCTTGGGCAAGACTTTTTCTGTTCTCTGAAAAACATTTTGGACAAAGTTATCATTCAGATTTGTGGGTTATATGTAGAATTTTATGATCAATGTATGCATTCCCTTACTTGCAAAGAGAATCTGCTCAGTTCTATAAATACCTTGTGCTAAGCTAAGCCTACACAATCAGATTTAGGGTAATCCAGAATCCCTGAGTATTTACAGTTACACCTGCCTGGTCCTATTAGATGAAACCAGATGAGGCAGATCACAGCCCTAGATGTTCAATATATCTTTTGCAAAGTTGAGAGACTGTAATCTCAGAGAAGAGCTAGGGAGAAAACTGCAATGTAAATCCCACGCAAGTTAGTGGACAGTGTGGATGCACAGCATGAACATGAGCACCGATACAACACAGGACCCCAGCAGCCAAGACCCTCAGCACCAGCTTTGAAGAGTGAAGTGAGACCAGACCACAGCAGTCTAAACTACTGGCAATAAAATTGTGGTAAGAGCCTGGTGTGAGTCTAGCTTGGTGCCCTGTAGGGGACAGTGTACCTGCCAATCTAGAGGAAAGAAAAGGGGCACATTTCTCTCTCCCCAACCACCCAACAACACATCCTGTAACTAGTTGAGATGGGGTGGACACAATTTGGACATACATAACAGCCACACCACCTTGTGTCCATGCACCCAACAACCAACTGAGAGGACACACCTGAGTTTGGCTGGGAGAATTGACAGGGGGCTGGTGGCCCATGACTGTGGGAGCCTTGTGTGCTGGAACTGTGAAAACACTGTGGCTGCATGGGAGGGCATAGGGTGTAGCTCGGTCTTGGGGCAGTTGCTGAGTGTCACTCCACATGCTTGGGGGCCACTGACTGCCAGGGGAATGTTTGGAATCTGTGTGTGCATGATGAACACTGTACTCACTGGGGCTAATGTCTAGGCATTGTTTGCTTTGGAGGAGAAGAGAGGAGAGAAGCATGAGACTTTGCAAACAGAGCTGATCAAATCCTTCCCTTTGATAAATAAGAAATCTACCACAACCAAAGTGGGTGCCACCTTGGATATTCCCTTAACACTGGAGCACTGAATAGAGCTCTCTGGCCATACCCAGCATGCGCCTCTAGGTATTCACTGAAAGAGCAGGCACTCTACTAAGTCACAGATACACAGTCCAAAGATAAAAGCCATCGGGGGGGGGGGGGGGGAAGAAACGCAACAAGGATCTCCACAAATACCTAAAAACAGACACAGAAATTCAAGAAACAAGAATAAAGAAGACTATATGTTACCCCCAAAGGAACACAACAACAATTCAATACTAGAATGTGAGGATGAGACACTGAAGAAATACTGGAAATGGAATTAAAAAAAAAAAGTTTGTAGAATTAAAAAAATCAACACATGACATGAATGAAAATTTTTCCCATGAAACTGAGATTTTAATGGGAAATCATAATGAAATAATAGAAATGAAGAATTCAATAGATCAAATAAAAATTGTGGTGGAAAGTCTTAACAACAGACTCAGTGAGGCAGAAGAAAGAATATCTGAGTTCGAATACAAGTCTCTGGAAATTTTACAGTCAAACTAAGAAAAAAAAAGAGAGAGAGAGAGGAAAAAGAGAAGAGAGGAGAGGAATTAGAAAAACTAAAACAGTGTTGGAGATTTATGGGGTACCATCAAAGGAACCAATATAAGATCTTAGGAGTTCCTGAAAGTATGGAGAGAGAATGGATTAGAAGGGGTCCATAATGAAATAATTACAGAAAACTTCCCCAATATGGAGGTGGAAAGGGATGTCCAAGTACAGAAAGCACATAGAACTCCTAATAGACATGATCAGAGAAGATCTCCACGACACATAGTAGTTAAATTTTCCACAGTAAAACATAAAGACAAGATTCTAAAATGCATACAAGAGAAATGCCAGATTACTTTCAGAGGATCTCCAGTTAGACTCACAGCTGATTTCTTACCAGAAACTCTATAGGTTAGAAGACAAAGCCAAGATCTATTCCAAGTCTTAAGGGGAAAAACTATCAACCCAGAATATTGTACCCTGAAAAGCTCTCATTTATGAATGAAGGTGAAATAAAGACCTTCCATAACAAACAGATTTTAAGAATATGTTACCACTCATCCAGCCTTACAAATGATGCTACAAGTTGTGCTACACACAGAAACATGGTCATCATTATGAAAGAAGGTGAAGGCAGGCAATCTCTCAGTAAAAGTACAGAAGAAATCCAAAGTAAACAATAGAAATATTTACAGAAAAATGGCAGGGCCAAGTCATTATGTATCAATGGTAACCTTGAATGTAAATGCCCTCAATTCTCCAGCTAAAAAATACAGACTGGATGAATGAATTAAAAGACTACACCTAAGGGCTGACATTGTGATGTAGTGGGTAAAGCCACCACCTGCAGTGCTGACATCCCATATGGGTGCCAGTTCAAGTTCTGGTTGCTCTACTTCTGATCCAGTTCTTTTCTATGATCTGGGAGAGCAGCAGCAGAAAGCCCAAGGTTTGGGCCCCTGTACCAACATGGGAGACCCTGAAGAAGCTCCCGAGGAGTGAACCATGAGATGGAAAACCTCTCTCTCTCTGCCTCTCTGTAACTCTTTCAAATAAATAAACATTTTTTAAAAACCTATCTATTTGCTGCCCACAAGAAACAAATCTTACCAACAAACATACACACAGACTGAACATGAAAGGATGGAAACAGATATTCCATGTTAACAGAAACCAAAAAAGAGCTGGTGTAGTCATTCTAATATCAGACAAAAAACAGACTTTAACACAAAAACTATTTAAAGAGACAAAGAAGAGCTATGTAATTATTAAGAGATCAATTCAACAGGAAGTTGTGACTATAATTAACATGTATGTACCCAATTACAGGGAAGGTGACTATTAAAAAAGAAATTTTAATGGATTTAAAGGGAGACATAGATTCTAATACAATAGTAATGGGGAACTTCAATAACTGACTTTCAGCAATGGACAGATTGACTAGACAGAAAATCAGCAAAAAAACACAGTTAATTGACACTATATACCAAATGGACCTAAGAAATATGTACAGAACTTTTCATCCTACAGTTGCAGAATACACATTCTTCTCACCAATGCATAGATCTTTCTCTAGGGTAGAGCACATGCTAGGCCATAAAGCAAGTCTCAGCAAATAAAAAAAAAATCAAAATCATACCATGCATCTTCTCTGATCACATGCAATGAATCTGGAAATAAAAAACTCAACAATCTCTAGGACATATGCAAAGTTACAGAGACTGAACAACATGCTCCTGAATGAACAGTGGGTCATAGAAGAAATCAAAGGAGAAATCCAAAAATTTCTGGAAACAAATGAAGATGACAACACAGCATTGCAAAACATATGTGATACAGAAAAAGCAGTGTTAAGAGGGAATTTTAGAGCAATTAGTGCCTACATCAAGAAATTGGGAAGGCGCCAACTAAATGAGCTATCAATGCATCTCGAGAACCTAGAAAAGCAAAAAACCAAGCCCAAATTAGTAGGAGAAAAGAAATAATTAAAATAAGAGAATAAACAAAATTGAATAAAAAAATACAAAAGATCAGCAAAACGAAGGGTTGGTTTTCTGAAAAAATAAAATTGATAAACCATTGGCCCAAAAAACCATAAAAAAGGGAGAGGACCCAAATCAATAAAATAATAAATAAATAAAGAAATATAACAGATACAACAGAAATAAAATAAATCATCAGGAAATACTACAAAGATCTATATGCCAACAAATTGGGAAACCTAGAACAAATAGATTCCTGGACACATACAATCTACCAAAATTAGTCATGAAGACATAGAAAACCTAAACAGACCAATAACCAAGATGGAAACTGAATCAGTAATAAAGAAACTCAGAACAAGGGAAAGCCCAGGACTGGATGGCTTCACTGCTGAATTCTATCATACATTTAAAGAACTAACTACAGTTCTTCTCAAGCTATTCAAAACAATTGAAAGGGGAGGAATCCTCCCTTACTCTATGAATTCAGCATCACCTTAATCCCTAAACTTGAAAAAGGTGCAGCAGAGAAAGAGAACTATAGACCAATTTCCCTGATGAACACAGAAATAAAAATCCTTAACAAAATATAGCCAATTGAATCCAACAACACATCAGAAAGAGCAGTCACCCAGACCAAGAGGGATTTATGCCTGGTATGCAGGGATGGTTCAACATTCATAAATCAATCAATGCGATACATCACATTAACAAACTGAACAACAACCATATGATTATCTCACTAGATGCAGAGAAAGCATCTGATAAGATACAACATCTTTTCATGATGAAAACTTTAAGCAAATTGGATATAGAAGGAACATCCCTGAACACAATCAAGGCAATTTATGAGAAACCCATGGCCAGCATCTTCTTGAACGGGGAAAAGTCGGATGCATTCCCATTGACATCTGGAACAAGACAAGACATTCAGAATCGTTATTTGATATAGTCCTGGAAGTTTTAGCCAGAGCCATCAGGCCAGAAAAAGAAATCAAAGGGTACAAATTGGGAAGGAGGAAGTCAAACTATCCCTATTTGCAGATGACATGATTCTATATATAGGGGATCCAAATGACTCCACTAAGAGACTATTGGAACTCATCACAGAATTTAGTGAAGTGGCAGGTATGAAATGAACCCACAAAAATCAATAGCCTTTGTATACACAGACCATGCCATGGCTGAGAAAGAACTTCTAACATCAACCCTATTTACAATAAATACAAAAATGTTAAATACCATGGAATAAATTAAACCAAGGATGTCAAAGATCTCTATGATGAGAATTACAAAATATTAAAGAAAGAAGTAGAAGAAGCTAAAAAAAAATGGAAAAATCTTCCATGTTTAATATAATCAAAATGTCCATACTACTGAAAGCAATTTATAGATTCAGTGCAGGCCCAATCAAAATACCATGGACATTCTTCTCAGACATAGAAAAAATGATGCTGAAATTCATATAGAAACAGAGGAGACATTGAATAACTAAAGCAACTTTATACAACAAAAATAAAGCCAGAGGCATCACAATTCTGGATTTCAAGAGATACTATACGGCAATTATAATTAAAACAGCCTGGTATCAGTACAAAAACAGATGGATAGACCAATGGAACAGAATAGAAATGCCAAAAATCAATCTAAGCATATACAAACAACTTATATTTGACCAAGGAGCTAAAACCAATCCCTGTAGCAAATACAGTCTCTTCAACAAATGGTGCTGGGAAAATTAGATCTCCACATGTAGAAGTAGAAAGCAAGATCCCTACCTTACTCCTTACACAAAATCTACTCAAAATGAATTTAAGTCTTGCATCTATGACTGATACCATCAAATTATTGGAGAACATTGGGGAAACCCTGCAAGAGATTGAATAGGCAAAGAGTTCTTGAAAAAGACCCCAGAAGCACAGGCAATGAAAACCAAATTGATAAATGAGATCACATCAAATTAAGCAACTTCTTCACTGCAAAAGAAACACTTAGCAAAGTGAAGAGGCAACCAAAAGAATGGGAGGAAATATTTGCAAACTATGCACCTGATGAAGGATTAATAATCAGAATATATAGAGCTCAAGAAACTCAACAACAACTAAACAAAAAATTCATTTAAGGAACAGGCAAAGGATTTGAGCAGGCATTTTTCAAAAGAAAGGATTCAAATGGCCAGGGATACATGAAAAAATGCTCAGGATCACCAGCCATCAGGGAAATGCAAATCAAAACCACAATGAAGTTTCATCTCATCCTGGTTAGAATGGTTTTCATACAGAAATCAACAAACAACAATGCTGGTGAGGATGTGGGGAAAATGGTACCTTAATCCACTGTTGGTTGCAATGTAAACTGGAACAGCCACTGTGGAAGGCAGTATACAGATACCTCAAAAACCTGAATACAGAACTACCATATGACTGTGCCATCCCACTCCTTGGAATTTACCTAAAGGGAAATCAGCATATGTAAGAGTCATCTGTACCCCCATGTTTATTACAGCTAAATCCATAATAGCTAAGATATGTAATTAATCTCAATCCCCATCAACTGAAAACTGGATAAAGAAATTATGGGATAGGTATATCATGGAATATTACACAGCAGTAAAAAAAATGAAATCTTGGTTTGCGAGAAAATGGATGCAACTGGAAACCTAGAAATTTAGTGAAATAATTCAGTCCCATAAAGACAAATATCATATGTTCTCCCTGATCTGTAGTAAATAATAGAGTACCTAAAAGGTAATACATAGAAGTGAAATTGACACTTTGAAATGTGTTGACTTTAACTCAACTGTTGAGGAACAGGTTTTTTTTATCCTATTTTTTGAACTCTATACTTAGTGTAGAATTAATATTATGTGTATAAAGTTAATTGAGAATAGATCTTAGTAAAAAATAAGAATGGGAATAGGAAGTGAGGAAGAAGTGTGGAAGTACAGGTGGGAGGGAGAGTAGAATGGGAAGAATCTCCATGTTCCTAAATTTGTATTTATAAAATGCATGAAGTGTTGTATACCTTTTTGGGAAAAAATGATATTAAAGATAACAAAAGTTTGATAGAATTTAGCAGGTAGGCCATATGGTCCTGGATTTCTATTTGTTGGGTAACTCTTTATTTATTATTGATTCAGACTCAATATTGATTATCTGTCAATTTTGATAAGTTATGTAATTCTATTTATTCATTTCTTCTGGGTTTTTCAGTTTATTGGCATATAGCTGCCCATAATAGTTTCTAATAATTCTTTTTATTTGTGAGCTATCAGTTTTAATATCTCCTTTTTCATTTCTTGAGTTTATTGAGTCTTCTCCCTTTTATTATCAAGTTAATGTTTAATCAATTTTGTTTATGTTTTTCAAACAAGAAACTATTAATTTCATTAATCTCCTGTGTTTTTTAAATTCCTGTTTGTTTATTTCTTCTACAATTTTTGTTATTTCCTTATACTAATTTGGGATTTTGGTTTATACATCAATGGAATGAATGATAAAAATCGTAAGATCATCTCACTGGATTCAGAGAAAGCACTTGATAAAATTCAACATCCATTCAAGATAAAAAATATTGAACAAATGAGTATAGGAGGAACATGCCTCAATACAATAAACTGTGTACATAACAAGCCCACTACAAACATCATTTTAAAAAGGAGAGAGTTGCAGACATTTCCACTAAGATTTGGAACTACACAAGGATGTGCAGTCTCTTCACTCTTTTTCAGTATAGTTCTGAAAACGTTAGCCAGAGTCATTAGGTAAGATAAAGAAATAAAATATCTAAAAATAGGAAAAGATGAAGTCAAATTATCACTGTTTGGAGATGAAATAGTTCTACATCTACGGGAACATAAAGACTTCATTAAGGGGCTATTAGTACCAATCAATAAATTCTGCAAAGTTGCAGGGTACAAAACAACACACAAAAATCAGTAACATTTCAATATACCAACAGTGATCTTACTTAGAAAGAACTTAGAAAAGCCACCCTATTCATATTAGCTATGTAAAAATCTTTTGGGGCTGGTGCCATGGCTTAACAGGCTAATCCTCTACCTTGCGGCGCCGTCACACCGGGTTCTAGTCCTGGTTGGGGCGCCGGATTCTATCCCGGTTGCCCCTCTTCCAGGCCAGCTCTCTGCTATGGCCCGGGAAGGCAGTGGAGGATGGCCCAAGTCCTTGGGCCCTGCACCTGCATGGGAGACCAGGAGAAGCACCTGGCTCCTGGCTTCAGATCAGCGAGATGAGCCAGCCTCAGCGGCCATTGGAGGGTGAACCAACGGCAAAAAAGGAAGACCTTTCTCTCTGTCTCTCTCTCTCACTATCCACTCTGCCTATCCAAAAAAAAAAAAAAAAAACAAAAAAAAACAAAAAACAAAAAACAAAAAAAAACTTTTGGTTAAATTACATCAAGGTGTGAAATATTTCTGCAAGGAAAATTACGAAATCATAATGAAACAAATTGAAAAAGACACACGCACACACAGACACACACACACAAAGTTGAAAGACTTCCCATGGTCATGGATTAGAAGAAATAATATCAAAATCTCCACAGTACCAAAGTGATTTACAGACTCAATGCAATCCCAGTTTAAATGCCAATGACATCAAACAGAATTGAAAAAAAAAAACCCACAAATTTGGAGAACCCAAGATGGATAATAGGAAAAAGACATGCTAATTTTGACCATGGGAATACAACAGAAGGAATGCAGGGTAACTAAATTCCCAAGGGTGAGGTTGAGAGAAGTATGCAATGGAAATTCTACAGAAAGAAAAGAGATGTTGTGGAGCATAATAAAAATAATAGGCAAATTTGGTATAGAAGGAGCATCCCACTGCATAACCAAGGCAAACCCACAGCCAGCATCATATTGAACAAGGAAATGCTGGAAGCATCTCCACTATGATCTGGAATCAGATAAGGATGTCCATTTTCACCACTGCTTTTCAATATAGTCCTGGAAGTTTTAGCTAGAGCCATTAGGCAAGAAAAAGAAACGAAAGGGATATAAATTGGAAAAGAGGAAGCCAAATTATCCCTGTTTGCAGATGACATGATCCTATATGAGGGGAAGCCAAAAGACTCCACTAAGAGACTGTTGGAACTCATAAGAGAGTTTGGTAAAGTTGCAGGGTATAAAATCAACACACAAACATCCATAGCCTTTGTATATATGAACAATGCCATGGCTGAGAAAGAACTTGTGGGATCAGTACTACTAACAATAGCTACAGGGGTTCCAAGATGGTGGAATAATGAAAGGATGGTCTGATTTAGGCTAAGTGAAATTAATATAAAAGAAGTGGAGGAAGTACACTCTCAGAGGAAAACTGTAGGGGAAACTGTAGTAGGAGGTCTTGTGAGAGCAGCAGAAATGGCATGGACCTACGTGGAAGTTGAGGACAAGGAGCAACAAAACAAAGAACCTAGCAGCATGGCTCTGGGGAAAAATCACCCATGCTGGCAAACAGGTGAGATTGGACTGCATGGACCCATGCCACTGTTGATACAGCTATAGGGAGAGCTTAGTGAACCGCATCATTTTGGAGTCCAGCCTGGATCCCCAGGGCAGCAGGGCAAATGCTTACCCAAAGAGGGGGAGAAAAAAACATCATGTCTCTCTCTCTCTCCCTTTCTCTCCATACAATAGTGACCTGTAGCCAGTGGAGGGAGGGGTGGTACCATTTTTGGATCCAGGCAGGTAGCAGCTGCTCTAGGTTTTGTGTGTGCACCCAACAACTATTGGGCTCACCTCCACCCAATAAGTAGGAGCAAGCACAGCAGTCCAAGAGCAACTGGCAGGGTTGGTCTCCACTGAGCCAGTTGCACCCAACTGGCAATGGGTGGGGAGAGGAAGTCATCCATAAGGAAGGGAAGTGATGCCTGTGGGACTCTCCTATGTGCCCAGCACAATTGTGAAGTGAGCTGGGCCACAGCTGGTGGGTACAGAACCCATCTAACACCAGAGATCTTACCAGAGAGAAAAATCCAAATTCCCCACTGACTCTGAATATGGTTGGGAGGACCAGACTTGATCCAGTGGACTGGAACATGGAGGGACAGTGGCTCTGGGAATACTTTAGTCTCCTTGCAGACAGGATGGGCTGGCAGGGCTTGCAGAATGGCCCCACTGGTACTCTTTGACCCTGGGAGCCCCAAGTGCTGAGACAACACTGTGACTGCGTGAGAGGAGGCAGAGTATAGCTGGGTCTGGGCAATCACTGAGGGCTGGAAATGAATGAAGATGACAAAAAATCATATCAAAACTTAAGGGATGCAGCAAAAGCAGTGTCAAGAGGGAAGTTTATAGCAATTAGTGCCTACATTAAGAAACTGGAAAGTCACCAAATAAATGAGCTATCAAAGCATCTCAAGGACCAAAAACAAAACAAAAATGAACAAAAAACCCAAAACCAAAAGCCAAATGAAACCCAAATTAGTAGGAATAAAGAAATAATTAAAATTAAGGAAAAAATAAAATTGAAACCAAAAAACAATACAAAAAATCAACGAAATGAAGAGCTGTTTTTTTTTTAAATAAACAAAATAAGCACACCATTGGCCCAACTAACAACAACAACAAAAAAAGAAGTGGAAGCCCCAAATCAATAAAAGCAGAGATGAAAAGGGAAATGTAGATTCCACAGAAATAAAAAGAATCATCAGAAATTACTACAAAATATTGTTCATACTACTGAAAGCAATTTATAGATTTAATTTATAGATTCAATGCAATCCCCATCAGAATACCAACATTCTTCTCAGATCTAGATAAAATGATGCTAAAATTCATATGGAAACACAAGAGACTCGAATAGCTAAAGTAATCTTTTACAATACAAACCAAGCTGAATAAAATACCAGACCTCAAGACATACTACAGGGCAGTTATAATCAAAACGTGTAGACCAAGCGAGTAGAATAAACTCCAGAAATTAATCCACATATCCACAACCACTAATTTTTGAAAAAGGAGCAAAAATCAACCCCTGGAGCCAAGACAATCTCTTCAATGAATGGTGCTGGGAAAACTGGATCTCTGCCGGCAGAAATACGAAACATGACCGCTACTGTTGGGAACAGAGTTGCCGCATAGAGAGGAGGCAGTGTGTGAATTTATAGCCAGACTGAACTTATTCAGAGCAAATAAATTCATAGAGGTGTGTGACCAACTCCCAGTGTGTACATTGATGGAACATGTGGCAGAAGGCCTTGACCCCAGGGGCCAGGCCTTTTTATATTTTAGGAGGATTAGGGATGGAGTTAGGGGTAAGGGTAGCAGGCAGAGGTGAATTCCTGGAATTGGTGTTTCAGGCGGCCCTGTGGGGGTGGGGTATGAAGGCAATAATCGAGATTATTATTGAGATTCAAGGGCAAGGAATACATTCCAATGTTTATCTGTCTTTCGGCCAATGAGCAAAAATGGCTGAGGCTTATGTCTTTGTTTCTTCAATCCTGACTCTAAGTATAGATAAGGAGAAGGGGCACTGTTTTCTTTCTGGCTACTTTCTGCTGATACAGGGCATAGACAGGGAGCCAGGACTTGAGTGGGGGGTCTATACTCAAGATCAGATTGATTGAAGGAGAAGAGCAGCCTTGTGTTGTTCCTGTGAGATGGCTTGAGGTATAGCAGTTATTCATTCCTGCAAGAACCTTTGAAATAGGTTAATTACACATAGTAGAAATAGGTGAACCACGATTATGAGGACATTGCCCATGGCAGAAAAGATGGCCAGAATGAGGCAGAGTTACTGTAAGATACCTCTCATTAGCATGTCAACCTGAGAGAGGTGGGTCCTGTGGGTGCAGACGTATATGAGGGAGATGTTACTAGTTTTAATGAAGTAAAATGTACCTCAGGAGGGTGTCCTTTGAGTTTGGCAGTGGTGGGGGTAGTCAATATCACCTCTGGTAGGGCTGCTCCACTTTGGCTTTATTTATTTATTTTTTTAACTTTTATTTAATGAATATAAATTTCCAGTGTACAGCTTATGGATTACAATGGCTTCCCCCTCCCTTAACTTCCCTCCCACCCGCAACCCTCCCCTCTCCCTCTCCCTCTCCCCTTCCATTCACATCAAGATTCATTTTCAATTCTCTTTATATACAGAAGATCAATTTAGTATAAAGATTTCAACAGTTTGCACCCACATAGAAACACAAAGTGAAACATACTGTTTGAGTACTAGTTATAGCATTAAATCACAATGTACAGCACATTAAGGACAGAGATCCCACATGAGGAGCAAGTGCACAGTGGCTCCTGTTGTTGACCCAACAAATTGACACTCTAGTTTATGGCGCCAGTAACCACCCTAGGCTGTCATCATGAGTTGCCAAGGCTATGGGAGCCTTCCAAGTTTGCCGACTCTGATCATATTTAGACAAGGTCATAAAAGACAGAGTGAGGATAGTAACCAATGATCCTAAGAGTGGCATTTACCAGGTTTGAACAATTATACAGCATTAAGTGGGGAAGAGGACCATCAGTACGCACAGGTTGGGAGTAGAGCCATTGGAGGTAGAGTAGAGGTTATGATTACAAAGGAATGAGGCCCAAGTATGCTAGACAGGGTCTAGAACAAAGGACAGAGTCATTATTAGAGGAGCTGAGAAAGGTGCTGTCTAAGCTACAATTAAGTTTTCTGATTTTTCCAGCCACTTCTATTGTATTCAGTACTTTGGGATGGCTCTGTAAACAGATGAAGCCAATAATGTATTAACAGTACCAACTGAAAGTATGGTTAACTGAGGTTACTAAAAACAAAAAGCAATTCAAATCAATTGGCAATCTACAAAAAGAGTTAAAGATTTTAAAAGCTATTATTAAAATTGCTATATTGGTCTACTATGCTATGTTATATGTGTGTACATATTGTATGTCCACACGGGGAAATTTTATTAAGAGTTTTATTTTAAATGGCTTATAGATAAGATTGTCCATAAATTTAAGCTGCTAAAATCAATCAAAGATACATTTTAATTTGTGTGACCTGAAGCTGTGTATCATATGTTTTAAACGTGCTGGTAGAAAGAAACTAAAAACATTTTAGTTGGTTGTGCTTAAGTTTACTGGCTAAACAAACTACACCATGTTAGATATTTAAGAGGTGTTTTCAAATACATGATTCTTAAAATTTATAGAAGGCATTGGACCTTCTGGTAAATGTTTTCTTAAGTTGTTATCTAATGGTTGAAACGGTTTGCTAAGTATTCATGTGATATTGCTATTGTCAGCAAGCGATCTAGGACTTGCTCCCTCATTTCTCTATTCTAAGCCCAACTTGTTCTTTCATTTCTCTATTCTCTTCAAGGTAGGAAACTAATTCTATTATGAAGGAATCTGTAGGATGCACAATTTAATCTTTAGACCTTATAAAAGAGATGGCTAACATTTTTCTGTAATAGCATAGCCAAAATAAGAACTTAAATAATAATCTCATAGCTAGATCCACTTCGCCATCAGCAAAGTATACAGTAAGTAGAAAAAACCTCCCTTTCAGACCAAAGGAAAAGAAAGTTTTAAAGTGAGAATATAATTTTCCTCATGGGCATTGTCTACCTTAGAAAAACTACTACAGAACATGCCTGTGACTATAGACTTGTAGTTCAGGCCACCGAAGATTAGAGATGGGACTTGGGCACTCCCTTGACTTGCATCCTTTGGTCTGCTTTAACACAAACCAGGAGGAAAAGAAAGCTCGGCATCAGAAGCAATGGGTGGCAGGCCTATTAATGGCTGATCTGTACAGTGATCTGCCCTCAAGGAGACCCAACAGGCCAGTCCACTGCAGTGGCTTTCAAAGTGGTAAGCCTGGGCTTCAGCAGAAGTCAGCTTGTGAAGAGCCCTGGCAGCTCTGCCAAGAGTTGGATCACTGGAAATGGACCTGCCCTGGAATCGAAGGATGCCCAGGTCAGAGCCACAGATCTTATTGGCTCTAAGCTGAAAAGCCCTTCACTCAGCCCAACTTCCAAAGTGACCACTGCAACTGAGGGGATGGTCAAGTAGGGTCAGCAACATTGCAGGTAGAACTGTAAATTTCTTGTTAGAGATGCCACCTGCCTTTACCTGGCCAGCTCTCCTCCCAGGCCAGCCAAGTAATGAAAGTCAACAGAGTGCCTTCCCCCAGGAGGTTCACACCTCCCTTAGGTACCCCATGTGAAGAGATAGGTAGGTCTGGGCCTCTTAACTTACAAGGCCTAAAGCCCACCAGATTATTATCAAGCCCCTTCTATCAGGTTCTATTTGCCTCTAAATCAGAAAACGTAATTGTAGCTTAGACAGCACCTTTCTTAGCTCCTCTAATAATGACTCTGCCTTTGTTCTAGACCCTGTCTAGCGTACTTGGGCCTCATTCCTTTGTAATCATAACCTCTACTCTACCACTTTGGCTTTAGAGCAGCCTCATTTTGTTTTAAATAAACCCAGTCACCAGGTTGAAAGGTAACATCTACGAATTTATTGTATCTGAATAAATTTGGTCTGGCTGTGTACACTGACTCCTCTCTATTATGTACCTCTTTTCCTAACAACTACCTTACACCTTACACAAAAATCCATTCAAAATGGATCAGAGACCTAAATCTATAATATGATACCATCAAATTACTAGAGAACATTGGTGAACCCTATAAGAAATTGGCATAGGAAAGACTTCTTGGGAAAGACCTCAGAAGCACAGGCAATCAAAGCCAAAGTTAACAAGTGGGATTACACCAAATTGAGAAGCTTTTACACTGGAAAAGAAATATTGAGCAATGTGAAGAGGCAGCTGACAGAATGGGAGAAAATATGTGCAAAAATGTAACTGATAAAGGATTTACCTCCAGAAGCTACAAATAGCTTACGAAAGTCAGCAACTACAAAACAAACAACCTCATATTGGCATAAGAATAGATATAGACATGCGGACCCATGGAACAGAATAAAAACCCCAGCCCCAGAAATTAATCCACTCATCTACAATCAACTAATCTTTGACGAAGGAGCTAAAATCAATCCCTGGAGTACAGACAGTCTCTTCAACATATGGTGCTGAAAAGATTGGATTGACATGTGAAGTGAGAAACAAGACCCCTACCTTACACCTTACACAAAAATCAACTCTAAACAGATCAAGTTTCTATATCTACAACCTGATACCATCAAATCACTGGAGAAAAACATCGGAAACTTTGAAAGATATTGGCATAGATAAAGACTTCTTGGAAAAAACAGCTGAAACATAGGCAATAAAAGCAAAAATAGGCAAATGGGATTACATCAATCTAAGAAGCTTCTACACCGAAAAGGAAACATGCAAAAAAGCGAACATACAATTGATAGAATGTGAGAAAATCTTTTCTAACTATGTACTGATATAGGATTAATATCCAGGATCTATAAAGTGCTCAAGAACCTCCACAAGAACAAAACAAGGAATCCCATTAAGTAATGGGTGAAGGATACAAACAGACATTTTTCAAAGGAAGAAATTCAAGTGGCCACTAGACACATGAAAAAATGCTTTGGATTACCAGCTATCAGCAAAACATAAATAACAACCACAATGAGGTTTCACCTTATCTTACCTCAGTTAGGATGGCTATCATCCAAAAATCAAAAACAAAAAGTGGCGAGGATGTGTGGGGAAAACGTACCCTAATGCACTGGTGGTGAAAGTGTAAACTAGTATAATCATTATGGAAGACAGTATGGAGATTCCTCAGAAATCTGAAAGTAGATCTACCATATGACCCAGCCATCCCACTACTGGTATTACCCAAACCAAATGAAATCAGCATGTTAAAGCTTTCTGTTCTCCTATGTTTATTGAAGTTCATTTCATAATACCTAAGATATGGAATTGACCCAGATGTCCATGAACTGATGACTGGATAAAGAAAATGTTATATGTATACATACATACATATATATACACACATATACATATAACAGAATATAATTCAGCCATTAAAAATGAATAAAATCTTGTGTTCTGCAACTAAATGGATGCAACTGGAAACCATATGCTTAGTGAAATAAACCAGTCTCAAAATACAAATAGTATATGTTTTTTCTGATATGTAGAGTTAATACAGAATGAAAAATTGTGTAAAGGAATGGAACAGACATCTTATGATACGGTTGTCATTTTTAGCCCTTGTTAATACTCCTGTAGAACTGTTGTTTTCCTACTTTTTACTTGTTGAATATTATGGTTAGTGGAGAATTAAGCCTGTGATTATAGAGTAGATTAAAATTATATCTTTGCAAAAGTGAATGAAAAGAAAAAAAATGAAGGGAAAGAGGGGGTTTGGGGGAAGGAGGGAAGTATGGTTATCTTCTTAGAACTATGAAATGCATGAAATCTGTTCTCATATTAAAAAGAAAACCAAATATTTGTGTGGCTACACAGAAGACTCCAAATAGATAAAATAATCTTGAACAATAAAGATAAAGCCAGTGGTGTCACAGTATCATATTTCAAGATATACGACACAGATACTGTAAAAAAACAGCATTGGTACTGGCACAAAAATAGACACATAGACCAATGGAGTATAATAGAAAGCCCAGAAATACTGCTCACGTCAACCAACCTGTGACAAAAGTGCTAACAGTACTCCCTGGAGAAAAGATAGTCTCTTCAGTAAGTGGTTCTGGGAAATTGGATTTCCACATTTAGAAGTTTGAAACAAGACCCATGCTTTATACCACATACAAAAATCAACTCAAAGTGAATAAATGATGCAAATTTAAGACCTGAAATTATGCAATATTAGAAGAAAACAGGGGAAACACTACAAGACATTGACAGAGGGAGCTATTGTTTGGGGGTAAGACCCTAAAAGCACAGGCAATAAAAGGAAAAAATTAAAAAATGAGATTATATCAAGCTAGGAGGCTTCTGAACAGAAAAGGAAACAATCACGAGTGAAGGGAGAATTATTAGAGTGGGAGACAATATTTGCAAACAATGTATCTAATAAAAGTATATGTGGAGAGCTCAAGAAATTCAACAACATAAAAACAATCCAGTTATGACATGGACAAAGGATCTGAATAGGCATTTTTCAAAAGAAGAAATAGAAGCAACCAACAAACACATGAAAAAAAGCTCATTATCACTACCCATAGGGAAATGCAGATGAAGACACAATAAGGTATCATTTCATTCCAGTTAGAATGGTTATTGGTAAAAAGAAAGAAAACAACAAGTGCTGGTTAGGTTGTGGAGAAATCAGGACCCTAATACACTGTTGGTTGGAATGCAGATTAGTATAGACATTATGGAAAACAATATGGATATTCCTCAAAAAAAGAAAAAAAAAACTAAAAATAGGTCTACCATATGACTCAGTCATCCCACTTCTGGGAAAATATACAGAGGAAATGAAGTCGACACATGAGAGCGATCACTACACTGCCATGTTTATGGCAGCCCAATTTACAGTAGCCAAGAAACAGAGTCAACTTAGATATTAACCAGTGGATGATTGGATAAAGAAAATGTGGTCAGGGCCCATACTGTGGCACAGTAGGTTAAGCCTCTGCCTGCAGCACTGGCATCCCATATGGGCGCCAGTTCAAGTCCTGGTTGATATGCTTCCAGTCCAGCTCCCTGCTAATGGCCTGGGAAGGCAGTGAAAGATGGCCCAAGTGCCTGGGTCCCTGCATCCGTGTGGGAGACCTGGAAGAAGCTACTGGTTCCTGCCTTCAGATTGGCCCAGCTCTGGGTGTTATGGCCATTTGGGAAGTGAACAAGAAGAATGAAGACCTCTCTGTCTCTTCCTCTCTGTAACTCTGCCTCTCAAATTAGTAAATCTTTAAGTAATAAAATGAAAATGTGGTATATGTACACAATGGATTATTACTCAGCCATAAAAAGGAATGAAATCTTGACATTTGCAACAGTATAGATGGAATTTGAGGTCATAATGCTAAGTGAAATAAGCCAGGCACAGAAAAACAAACACCACAGATTTCTTTAATTTTTTTTATTTTTTATTTTATTTATTTATTTATTTATTTATTTTTTTATTTTTGACAGGCAGAGTGGACAGTGAGAGAGAGACAGAGAGAAAGGTCTTCCTTTTTGCCGTTGGTTCACCCTCCAATGGCCGCCGCGGTAGGTGCGCTGCGGCCGGCGCACCGCGCCGATCCGATGGCAGGAGCCAGGTGCCTATCCTGGTCTCCCATGGGGTGCAGGGCTCAAGGACTTGGGCCATCCTCCACTGCACTCCCTGGCCACAGCAGAGAGCTGGCCTGGAAAAGGGGCAACCGGGACAGGATCGGTGCCCCGACCGGGACTAGAACCCGGTGTGCCGGCGCCGCAAGGCGAAGGATTAGCCTAGTGAGCTGTGGCGCCGGCCCACAGATTTCTGATTTGTAGAAGTCAATACATATATACTAAAACATTGTGTGAATACACAATAAAGTATAGATGCCATATTATTTGATATAAAGATATATATGTTGTTTTTTACTGAATTCTATCCCTTAACAGTAATATACTTTTTTCATTTTATGATCTTTGTCATGGATTCCACATTATGTGATATTAATATATCCACCCAAACTTTGAAAACATGGTATGTTTGTGTGTAAACACTATATTTACCTCTGAAGTGAATATGGTAAAATGCTAAAAATTGTTGAGTCTGTGTGCTCACTGAACTCTTTTTTGTACTTCTTAGCATTAGTTAAAATATTTTAAAATAAAATTGTTATTATAATGGCACCAAATTCTCCTCTTCCTTTTCTCCCAAATTTCCAGCCACATGATTGACAATGAATGCTACAAAAAACTAGAGAAAGAAAAGGATACTGTTGAAATGATAAATGCTGGCTGGTAGGAAAAGATGAGAATATGTCATCTAATTTATGATTATGAACCTGTTTAGGGTAACTGGCAATATAATAATGTCCAAAGCAGTTTAAGATGTGTTTGGAAGTCTTTTCTACATGTTGGAGGAGTGAAGAGAGAAGATTTTTACCTTTTCCTGAGCCTACAATGTGCATAATCTTTTTTTAAAAAAGATTTATTTGTTCACTATTTATTTGAAAGGTAGAGCACCAGAGTGTGTGGGAGGAAAGAGTGATGAGCGTGAAAGATATCTTGCGTCTGCTGGCTCACTCCCCAATGGCTGCAATGGCTAAGACTGGTCCAGGTGGAAGCCAGGAGCCAGAAACTCCACCTGAGTGTCCTGAATGAGTGGCAGGGGCACAAGCACTTGAGCCATCATCTACTACCTTCCCAGGCACATCACGAAGGAGCTAGATCTGAAGCAGAGCAGCAGGGACTCAAACTGATGTTTTGATATGGGATGCCTGTGTCTCAAGCAGTGGGTTAACACACAGTGCCGTAATTCTGACTCCTGGACATAATCTTTAAAATATCTTAATTAATGAAAAAATTTGTTTTTATTTATTTGAAAGGCAGAGTTACAGAGAGAGGAGGAGAGACAGAGAAAGAGAAATTGAGAGAGAGAGAGAGAGAGAGTTTTCCATCCTCTGGCTTACTCCCCAAATGGCTACAACAACAGGGGCTGTATCAGGCTGATGTCAGGAACCAGGAGCTACTTCTGAGTCTCCCACATGGGTACAGTGGTCCACGGACTTGTGTCATCTTCTGCTACTTTCCCAGGTCCATTAGCATGGAGCTGGATAGGAAGTAGAGCAGCCAGTACATGAACCAGCGCCCATATTGAATGATGGCTTTGCAGGCAGAGGCTTAATCTTTCTACTCCACAGCACTGCCCCCAAAATACCTTAATTAATTTTTAAAGGCATTTTGTTTGGAGCCAGTGCTGTGGCGTACCTGGCTAAGTCTCTGCCTGTAGTGCCGGAATCCCATATGGGTGCCAGTTTTTGTGTCCTGGCTGCTCTTCCTCTGATCCAGCTCTCTGCTATGGCCTGGGAAAGCAGTGGAAGATGGCCCTAGTGTGTGGGCTCCTGCACCCACATCAGAAACCTGAAGAAGCTCCTGACTTCTGGCTTCAGATCAGCTCAGCACTGGCCATTGCAGCCATCTGGGGAGTGAACCAGCGGATGGAAGACCTTTTTCTCTCTGTCTCTCCCTCTCTCGGGTCTGTAACTATACCTTTCAAATAAATAAATAAAATCTTTAAAAAAAAGCATTTTTGTTTTTACTTTGGAAGTTCAAATGTATGAGGCTGATATGTTCACACTGAGCACTGTTTAGTTTTACACAAATAAAAGCAATTTCTTCCTCTTGTAAAGGAAATGCCCCAAGTCTTCCTAGTTTTTGCTGCATCCCTGCCACTTACATAATTTGCTCGAATGAAGTTTTGATGCTTTTGTTAGGTTCATGTAATTATAGTGCATGGTTTTTTGGCTTTCTTTGAAAAAAAAATACTAAAATCTAGTTTTCCAAGACTGACAAAAAAACTGTTATAAGCTCTCTGACACATGCATTGATCTTAGGCAACCTGCAAAAACAGTAAGTGGCAGGAAGCCTAGAGCCCCAACAGCCTGAATGAATTCCATCTTTGAATGTGTGTGCATGTATTTAAGAACTGTTACTGTATAATAAATGCATTTTCAGCCTTCAAACAATTAAAAATTAAACTTAAGGATTAATATTTTTAAAACTCAACATTAATTGTGACATCCCTCTTCATTTATCTTTGATGGATTTTGGCATCTTCTTATTTGAAAAAATTCTGCCTCTCCTTATCACCCAAACACAGTTTGGAAAACAGAAAAGCACGCATTTGCACATGCATGCTTGTGCGCGCACACACACACACACAACCGATCATTTGTAGTCCTATTATCAAAGGCAGCCATTTAAAAATAATTTTCTATGTATTCTTAGAGTCAAATATGTTAAGTTCTCACTAGTAATAATATAACATACTCCCCAGTGTATTAGTCACCTCTCTTATTGAAATATGCATACACAAATATCACTGTTGCCACTTCTGCCTGGGCCCACACGCTCCAATGATCACCATGTCCACAATTTTGTCTGTGATTTTGGGCTCATGTCACATGGTATCTTAATAGCCTCAAACTCTATCTTTTTTTTTTTTTTTTTGGACATGCAGAGTGGACAGTGAGAGAGAGAGACAGAGAGAAAGGTCTTCCTTTTGCCGTTGGTTCACCCTCCAATGGCCGCTGTGGCCGGCACACCGTGCTGATCTGATGGCAGGAGCCAGGTGCTTCCCCTGGTCTCCTATGGGGTGCAGGGCCCAAGGACTTGGGCCATCCTCCACTGCCTTCCCGGGCCACAGCAGAGAGCTGGCCTGGAAAAGGGGCAACCGGGACAGAATCCAGCGCCCCGACCGGGACTAGAACCCAGTGTGCCGGTGCCGCAAGGCGGAGGATTAGTCTATTGAGCCGCAGCGCTGGCTCGTTTAAAAAAAACCTGTATAGCTTTATTGCACATATCTTCCCTATTGCATATAAACTTCCTGAGGATAAGGTATTGATCAAGGCTCATCTGGTTGCAGGGGATGAAAACATAGATTATGCACAACTAGATCAGTTGTTTTCTCAGGACACAGTAATCTAGTGGGTTTCAGGAACAGACGAGGCCACACATAGCCTCAATTTCTATCACTCTACGTTCTGTTTCTCTGAGTTCTGCTTTACCCTTTGTGTAGGATTTTTTTTCCCATGTCCTAGTTACTGAGCAATTCCCTTTGGAAGGTCATCTCTTTTTTGATAAATACAGCAAAAAAAGTATTAAATAAAATTCTTACTGGTCTTTCTTGGGTAATTTGTCCATCCTGAGCCTTATTGCATTGGCCAGGAAAAAGGAGCATGTTGATTGGCAGGCCTGGGTCATGTGACCCCTCCTGCAGTTGATCTCAGGCAACAGAAAAAAGCAGAAAGGGGTGCAGGACCAGTGAAAGCAGAGATCTATACCAGTGATGGGATTCTTACCTGAGTTACCTTTGAGTACCTCCATGGTTCTTAGATGGCATCCTGGTTAAGTACTCAGTAAACATTTGTTGCATTAAATGACAGTATCCGTCAATCACTTTCCACCCAACACAGGGTGAGGAGGGGCTTAACAGCTTTATATATATATTGAGCTCTTTGATCAGTTACCATAGTTAAGAGGAGACAAGCTAACTGTTCTTAATTGTTACCGAAAAAAATTCTATTAAACAGATTTTATGTAAAAGGAAAAGAAAGCTTAAGGGAGAAAATCCACTTTGAAAAATGGCTAATTTCCATTTGCCTCTCCTGATTCTCTTCCTGTCTGCTCTATGCCCAGGAGGCTGGTCTCTATGGATGACATCAACAACTTAACTTGTTTTGTAACTGAGTTGGTCTAATGAGACATCTGCATAAAATGAGAGGGCAGGAAAAGAGAAGGTTGATGTATTCATTGCCAAGTCATCAGGGTCTCTTCCAAAGCCATAATTTAATTTGTATTGCTACCTCTATAGATTCTAGAATGGTTTTTCCTTTTGCCTCTTCAGGCCTGGGGTTGGAGGTAGCTACTGACACTAACCCTTGCTAGTTTTTCTAAATTCCTTCCACATCTTTGTAGATTATGTTTATTGAATGGTCCTTAAATTACCTACTTCGAGAATGCCCTATGTTTCCTGCTGGGTCATTGACATACTTTCCCCCATCACTGTGGAAAACAAACAGAAACCATATTTTGGTAAACTTAAAACTTCGCTTCATAGGTTAGGGTAGTAGGAAGACTAAGGTTGGCTTTTTGACAGCTGCCTTACTAGAATCCTCAGTGTTCATCCTTTATATTGTAATTTAAACATTAGTTACTTAGTTGAAAGGTAGAGTCTCACACACACACACACACACACAGAGATAGAGAGAGACAGAGAGATAGAGAGAATCTTCCATGTGCTGGTTCACTCCGCAAATGGCCACATGAACTGGGGTTGGGCCCAGCCAAAGCTGGAGTCAAAAACTTAATCTGGGTCTCTGATGTGAGTGACAGGCCCAAGCACTTGGATCATCTTCCACTGCTTTCCCAGGTACATTAGTAGGGAGTCAAATCGAAGTGGTGCAGCTGGGACATGAGCCTGCACCCACACGGGACACTGGCATTGCAGTAGGCTTAACCCACCTCATCCCAGTGCTGGCCCCTATCCTTTATTTTGTAACATTGTCCCATTACAGCTGCCTTTGATGATCATTTTAATGAAATATTATTGATGCAAAAAAGTTGTTTTGCTTTCTTTTGAGAAATGAAGATATTCTATGTTAAATACTTCCCTTCATTGGTTTATGAATTTTAATATTTTAGAAGCTGTAGTTTTGTCTCTAGAGAGAAGTGTAGTATAAATCCCTCAGTTCTTTACTTACTTGTAGGCTTTTAACTGATGAGCGGAGGCAAAAGGAAGGCAGAGAAAATGTCTCATTTATCCTCACTGATTGAAAGTATTCTGATGAACCCATTTTACAAGAAATATGAACAATTCTAGTCGCATGTAACTTGAATGACAAAGCACCTGAGTTTGGAAAAAGAAATGTGTCTCTTCGGTTTCTATTAGAGTAAATTAATATTAAGATATTTTAAATAGCTGCCTGCCAGCGTTGTTATCAGATACGTAGTTTCATCACGTTCTTTGGTTTTAAAGCGAATTACTTTTACAATAAAAGTAAAATGTATTATTCTCCTTTCACTGTGACATTTACTCCGAGCCTGTTTATGCTAGCGCAGCTGCTGTGTAAGTCAGTGCTTTTTCTTTTCTTTCTTTTTTCTTTCTCTTTTCATTTTAAAGGCATATATGCAAGTCATCTGACCCAGGGTGTACATGAGCTGTACAGCATATGGTTGGGGTAAAGAACATCGTACCTTTTGTTCAACAGTTTTTGTATTTCTTTCCAGTCTTTTGCTTTTCTGGTCCTCAAATAAGGCTAATTACAAAGAAAAAAAAGGTGGGACTGGTGGAGAGGGAGCCTTTAAAACCATCCCTTTTGCAGCATGGAACAAAAGAGAGTACCAAGGGCATGGCAAGGCCTCAACAAAAAAGAAAAGAGAAAAACCACCTAATGAGGGTGTCGAGATAAGTGCTTGTGAAGAAAACTGGCAAAAAAGAGCTTTTAGTCTAAAATCCATAAATAAGTGTGCATCAGATGGGTACTAGAACATTTTTAACAAGACAGGCCATGAAAACTCTACCTTCTATGCAAGAGCTGCATGCTTTGAGAAAAACACCTCCTTTCTTTACAAGAAAGGCATTTTTCTTTCAAAAATTAATTTAAAAAGAAATACTTGAAAATTAAGATGTTTTATTCTTCTCTCTGAATCCATTATAGAGTGAATATCATGGAAAGAATTGTTTTTGAGGCATAATTATGAAGGCTGCTGGCTCCTCAAGGGTCAAAGATTTTTTTTGTGAGTATTTGAAAAAGTTGTTCATCAAGGACAACTGGACAGAGGGGATTTTGAACTTGGAGATGTCTGTTGCATTTTTACTTTTCAAATGGGAGGAGAAACAGCTTAAGTTTCATAAATAGCCTAGCATAAGAGGGCATTTTGGTCATAGAGTATGAACTTTGTCATGGATTTTAAATAAAAGTTGCCAGATAAATGATCGTATTTGTTCATTTTGCAATGGAAATCTACCAATATATGTATTTTCCCACAGTCTAATTAGCTTTCAGTTAAAAAATGTCAGTATATTATTTGGCATATTAAGAGCAAAATTATGAGTATTTAGCATTAATTTTTTAAAAAAGATTTACTTATTTATTTGAAAGAGAGTTACAGAGAGAGGTAGAGACAGAGGGAGAGGTTTTCCATCCGATGGTTCACTCCCCAGATGGCTGCAATGGCCGGGGCTGTGCCAATCTGAAGCCAGGAGCCAGGAGCTTCTTGCGGGTCTCCCACACGGGTACAGGGGCCCAAGGACTTGGGCCATCTTCTATTGTTATCTCAGGCCACAGCAGAAAGCTGGATCGGAAGAGGAGCAGCTGGGACTAGAACCGGCGCCCATATGGGATGCCGGTGCTTCAGGCCAGGGCTTTAACCTGCTATGCCACAGCGCAGGCTGCTAGCATTACTTTTAATGATGTTTAGTATCTTTAGAATTTCATCATATATTACATATATTAAGCAACCTAGATTTGCTTATTTATATTTTTTTTAATGTAAAGCATCTACACTTTTCTGGAATTTATTCTCTTTTGATATTTTTGAGAAGATCCTAGGTGTGTTCACAAGTTTTGTTTTATTCATTGATATGTCTTATTTTTTATAGTATTTATAGTATTTTATTTTATTATAGTATTTTCTTATATTTCTCTTTTATATCATAGTAATACAAGTTTTCATTTATAGAAAAGTTGAAGAAGTTGCATATCCTTTTTCTATTTGCACTTTTAAAATTACTTCAATTATATGAAAGTTAATTTACATGGTATGCATTAATATTTGAAACTTATGTCTTTGGTCCTTAAACAATGGTCTATGGGGACTGTGCTGTGGCATAGCCTGTAAGACTGCTGCCTGTAGCACCGGTATCCCATATAGGTGCCGGTTCAGGTCACAGCTGCTCCACTTCCGATCAGCTCTCTGCTAATGCACCTGGGAAAGCAGTGGAAGATGGCCCAAGTTTTTGGGCCCCTGCACCTATGTGGGAGACCTGGAGGAAGCTCCTAGCTTCGGATCGGCACAGCTCTGGCCATTGCAGCTAATTGTGGAGTGAACCATCAGATGGAAGACCTCTCTCTCCCTCTCTCCCTCCCTCCCTCTCTCTCTCTCTCTCTCTCTGCCTCTGCCACTCTGTAACTCTACCTTTCAAATAAATAAATAAATAAACCATAAAAAAATCAATCATCTATAGAACAGTCAGTGTCAAACTAGTAGATCAGAATCTGTATTTTAATATGATCTCCAGGTGACATGTACATTAAAATTTAGGAAGTACATTTTAGGTAGCTTCTTTCCTCTTCTGAACTTAAGAGACTGGCTTTGCTGTGTTGTCCCAATGATGCATCAGACAGACAGTTATTATCTACATTTGCTTTTTCTCAATCATCAGCCTTTTCCAGATTTGTAGTTTAACCTGGTAGTCAAGCATCCTGACTCTGAGGTCGGGTCAACCAGGGTTCAAAGAACGCTCCATTATTCACTAACTCTGTATTGGCCAAAGTACTTAACCTCTGTGTCTCACTTGTTTCACTTGTAAAATAGACATGAAGGTAGTACCTAGGTGATGGGTTTATTGTGAGGATTAAATGAAAAGATGCTTGTAAAGCAATTAGCATATTGGTTGGTGCATGGTAAATAATCATTAGCTGGTCGCTATTATTATAATTCTGGTCTCAATGCAATCCTGAAATCCTACACTGTCCTGAACAGTAGTCCTCAATTGTCTCAGATTCAAGGCCACAGAGATTTTGTAAGTCTCCTGATATTCCTAAATAAAAAAAAACCTATCTACAGATAAGGTCAGATGAAGAAAAGTGAAAGAATCATGAAAGTTTATGCATATAATATTTTAAAAAGGTAGTTACAAGTTCACTTAAAATTAGTATTCATCCAAATGAGAGAGTTACAGAGCTGACTGGTATCAGTGATTCAAATGTCACAAGCAGCAATACAGAAAAGAAGATGATTTTTTGAAATGGTGAGCATCCCTTTGTCAAGTTCTGAACAAAACTAGGGACAGTATTTCATCAATTCAGAGGGTAGTTCCATTCTTGGAAAGGTGAGTCTAAAATTTGTGCAAAAATATTCATTGTGTTAATATGTAAAGTAGAGTTTGTTTCTGGGCTCACATAGCAAAGCTATTTCATCTTCATGAACGTCTGGCCAGACGTTACAGCTGTGTGAACTGCTGGAAATGTTTCATTCCATGAGATTGCTCTACACTTCGCAGGAGGTCAAGCATCCCTGGCCACTGCCTGGTAGTGTCTTTCAAGAACTAAGATGACCACACATGCTACCACAGATTTCCAAAAGTACATTGCGGGCCACTTTTGGGTCTGTAGTGACACACTGTTCTTTAGTAATGTGGTGCTCATTTCCGAATATCATATCTTTTTGTATTTCATCTTTGTAACTGACAAGTAATGTTACCTGTTATAGCAAAATGTGAGGACACATCAAGAAGCAATTACACACTTGTATTGTTAGGTTAAAACAGACAGGTAGAACTATTACAAGATAGAATTATGTATGGACCCAAGAAGTGAATGTCTTTCAGACTGAGCGGTCTTTAAGGTAAGTGTACAACTTTCTTTGTGTACTTATCTCTGGAAATGCTTACAGTTCCAATTTAGGACATTTTACAGTGATATTGTGACACTACAAATTGTAATTGACTTTCAGAGAACAGAATTCAGCTTCTCAATGCCCCTGAGGCATGTGATCTTACATTAATACACACTTTGTCAAATCTGGTTGCTTAATTAGGACCCAGAGTCCCTGTGATAGTTGGAAACTTTTTTCCCATAACAAAAACTTCTTAACACAAAGTGAAGGACAAATCTCATGATGAACAGTTCAAGACTGCAGAAGTCATGAATGCATTTTTGCATGGGTGCTATTCTTGTGTAGTTAAACACCATGACAGATGTTCATCAAGTAAGCTTCCAAGAAAACTTACTTACTTATTTATGCAGCTGATGAGATTATAGTAACAAATCCAAGAAGGAAAAGTTCGAAGAAAACAACTGCGAGCTCTAATGTAGGTGGTAAAATAAAGTTCTGGAAACACACACACACGCACATGCACACACACACATGCGCGTGCATAAACCCTGTTTGGATCAAAGTTTTTTTTTGTGTGTGTGTTCTTTTCTACTTTTGGAGTGAATCACCTGTGGATTGCATTCAAAGGCTTTGGAAAATTTCTTTTATCTTTTAAGATTGGAAGTGTGAATTTTAATGTCCCCTTTGATACACTTGCTTTTTTCAGAACTAGAAACTTGTTCAATTTTTTTTTTTTTTGGACAGGCAGAGTGGATAGTGAGGTAGAGAGAGACAGGGAGAAAGGTCTTCCTTTTTGCCGTTGGTTCACCCTCCAATGGCCGCTGTGGCCAGCTCATCATGCTGATCCGAAGCCAGGAGCCAGGTGCTTCTCCTGGTCTCCCATGCGGGTGCAGGGCCCAAGCACTTGGGCCATCCTCCACTGCCTTCCCGGGCCATAGCAGACAGCTGACCTGGAAGAGGGGCAACTGGGATAGAATCCAGCACCCCAACCGGGACTAGAACCCGGTGTGCCGGCGCCGCAAGGCAGAGGATTAGCCTGTTGAGCCACAGCGCCGGCTTTGAAACTTGTTCAATTTTTTATGCCATGCAGGCAAGTGTTGAAGAATGGTCAGCTCTCTGGCAAGAGTTCATGCCCCCTTTTAACAGCATAGAACCATTGTAGGGAAGGGGATTCCAGCCATACACACCATTTCTCAGCATGACCTGCATCTAGGTGAGGCCACGTGACTGAGTCATAGTCCGTGGAAGGAGGTTGAGAGTGAGGTGTATCCACTTCCTGATCTGGCCCAAAATACCCGGGACTGTGCTCTCTTAACCCTAATCTGCTAGCTGGGTGTCAAAGCTCAGGAAGTTTCTGGAGTCCACGTGTAGAAGATAGCAGAGCCTCTGTCACTCTGGGTCTGAAAGGACTATGTGGAGCCGAGTGACTCTTCCCTCTTCTCACATACTGGACTTTTCAGAAGCCAAAAGTGCACATTTTTGGGGAAATCCACATTTGTTTGTTTTTTTTAACCAGTGAGATCTGCAACTTTATTTTCTATAGCAGCTTACTTTAAGAAATATGGCCATTCAGTAATGTGCATTTAAGTCCTAGACTATCTGCCACATAGCATGTCTCCAACTGAGCAAATGAAAGCAGGCTCCATATAGAAAGAAAGAAAACATCATCTTCGATCTTCTAGGGCTCACTGTCGAACATACCAGATCATTTTACAGGAAAAGCATTTATTTCTGCATGATTTTGGAGGTCAGAGAAGGATCTGCATGTAATTCCAGGTCATGATGGGGGCAGTGTCCATAAGATAACGGTCAGACAGAAACACTAGGACAGTTCTGTACCCAGGATACCAGGGGACTCAGTATTTAAGAATGGAATGTGGTCACATCTGTGAGGGAACACTGAGCAACCACTACTACATGCAAGAAAAAAGTGCCACACTCTTGCTCCTATAGCTTAAGGAAAAGCAGCCCTATATGGACATTTATGTGAACTCCTTTAGTAAGAATAATCAGTATAATTTCAGAAGAGTTTACTCTGTCAGCATCCATGACCTGTTGTAGAGTTCTACCCTGGCTCGCCAAGGATATATTTATGTGATTGTGCCAGACACTTTCACGTACATTTTTATTTAAGTTTTTACACAACATTATCTTTCATCTTCCATGCATGGTAATAGAAGCTCAGAATTGTTGGTGACCTCATTTGCCCAAAGACACCTAGCTGTGTGCTTCCTCTACACTTTCAACCTCTTTTCATCCCTTCTTTATGTTTCTAGGTTTCATACTGCAATTGTGCCCCAAACATCACTCACAAACAGACAGACAAACCCTGCTAGTTTAGCCTTGAAAGCAAACTTCAGATAGTTCAGGTGTAGCACAGCTGACTGTGGTCTGGGTTTGGAATTCTTTCCTTTGAAATGGTTGGAGACATGAGGGAACTTTAGAAAGTTCATGGGACATTTGTGTTAACTTTTTTTTAAAGATTTTATTTCTTTATTTGACAGGTAGAGTTACAGACAGTGAAAGGGAGAGACAGAGAGAAAGGTCTTCCTTTTGTAGGTTCATTCCCCAAATGGCTGCAACGGCCGGAGCTGCACCAATTGGAAGCCAGGATCCAGGTGCTTGCTCCCAGTCTCCCATGCAGGTGCAAGGGCCCAACCCCTTAGGCCATCTTCTACTGCTCTCCCAGGCCACAGCAGAGAGCTGGATTGGAACAGGAGCAGCCAGGACTAGAACCAGCGCCCATATGGGATGCTGGCGCCCCAGGTGGAGGATTAACCTACTACTCCACAGCACCAGCCCCTGTGTTAACTTTTAATTCAAATGTTCTGCCAGCTTCCTGAAGTCCTTGCACACTTGTTTCATGAGTTCACTCGAACTGCAAGCATCTCTCTCTTGTTATTCCTTATTTCTATAGCAAACTGTTTTCCTTTAAGCACGCATCTTTTTCTTGTGACACTGCATATTAACTTTTTTCTCCCTATTGTGAAGTTGCTGGAAATTCCAAAGGGCTCAAACTGTGTTCTGTACAGGTGGCTTTCTTCCTGGTATGGCTTGAATCACAGATTTTTCTTGCATCATCCTCAAAAAAACAATTATTTATACCTTGGGTTATCAAGGTGTTCCTGTATTTAGACAGATAATTAATAGCTGGGACTGTGTGAACCACAGGGTCCCTATGACAATACTACACTCTGTCCTCATACACAAAAGCAGTCATAAATAAAAGTGAACGTATGGGTGTAGCTGTGCTCCAACAAAACTACTAAAACAGTCTGAAAACTAGATTTGGCCCATTTTTTTTTTTTGACAGATAGAGTCAGCGAGAGAGACAGAGAAAAAGGTCTTCCTTCCGTTGGTTCACCCCCCAAATGGCCGCCATTGCTGGAGCTATGCCAATCCGAAGCCAGGAGCCAGGTGCTTCCTCCTGGTCTCCCATGCAGGTGCAGGGGCCCAAGCACTTGGGCCATCCTCCATTGTCCTCCCGGGCCACAACAGAGAGCTGGCCTGGAAGAGGAGCAACCAGGACTAGAACCTGGCGCCCATATGGGATGCCAGCACCACAGGCGAGGATTAACCAAGTGAGCCAGGGCACCGGCCACGATTTGGCCCATTTTTTAAGGGCATATTTACCTTTCCTCCCCAAATTTATTTATTTTTACAATTGTTCTCTTTGGAAGCCCTGAGGTGGATATATGAGGAAAAGTAGATACTCTGTTGGGGCATTTTAAGATTGTTAGAGTTCATGTACATAATCTGTTTGAAAAAGTTTCACATAAGGGAATTTTTGATAAGAATTTTTTCTAAAGAAGAAAGAAGAGAAAAATATGATTCTCACATGAAGTGAGGGGTATACTAACATAAGGAGAAAATTAACTAAATCAACATTGCATAGTTGATGTTGGATCACATGAAAGTAGGGGGCCAGCACTGTGGCACAGCCGGTTAAGCTCCTTCTTGTGTGCTGGCATCCCATCTGAAGTGAGGTCCAGTTCGAGTCTTGGCTGCTTCACTTCCAATTCAGCTTCCTGCTTAAATGCCTGGAAAAGCACTAGAAAAGGCTGAAGTACTTGGATACCTGCCACCCACATGGGAGAGCCCAGTGGACTTCCTGGCCCAGCCTTTGTTGTTGCATCCATTTGTGGATTGAACCAAAGGATAGAAGATATTGGGGCTGGTGTTGTGGCATAGTGGGTTAAGCTGCCACCTGCAGAACCAGCTTCCCATATGGGCACAAGTTTGAGTCCTGGCCACTCCAGTTCTGATCCAGCTCCATGCTAATGACCTAGGAAAGAAACAGACAATGACCCAAGTGGTTGGACCCCTGTACTCACATGGGAGATCTAGAAGAAGCTCCTGGCTCCTGGCTTTGGCTTGGCTCAGCTCTGGCCTTTGTGGCCATCTGGGGAGTGAACCAGCAGATGAAAGATCTCTCTCTCTCTCTCTCTCTCTCTCTCTCTCTCTCTCTGCTTTTCCCTTCCTCTCTCTGTCTGTAATTCTTTCAGATAAATAAATAAATCTTTAAAAAAAAAGGATGGACAATATTTCTGTCTCTTCTCTCTCTCTCTCTCACTCTACCTTTTATATAAATAAAAATATTTTAAAAAATTAAACGAAGGTATGGAATATTTTCTGCAATTATTTAATCACTAAAAATATTTATTTAATCTCTTTGCTCCAGGCCCTGGGATTACAAAACTCACATGTGTAAAAGACCAGTGTGGTCCTCGCCATAGAGACTTCATGGGTTAGTTGGGGAGATAAACATTAAAGAAAAAATTACTTTAAAGGGCGAAGAATGCTTGGATTCAGCAAGTGCAGGGTGAAATGGGAGACTGACTAGAAAGAAGGGGCTGGCAGGAGATACAGGAAACAAGCAGAGTGAAACAAGTGGGAGGACACTGACAGATGGCTTTGGAATTTGAAAGAGTTGCGTGTGCGTCTATCTGCATGTGGCTTTGAAAGACGTGTGGCAGCCACCGGCATCAGGAGATCAGGAGTGACATATTTTAAGGGTAGGGGTTTTTACTTTCATTTATTTTGCTTTAAAAATGCATTTATGTATGTATTTGAGAGACAGAAAGAGAGAGCTTGCATTTGTTGTTTCACTCCCTAAACTCCCACAGCAGGCCAGGGCTTGGCCAGAGCTGAAGCCAGGAGCCAGGAATACAATCCAGAGTTTCTTTGTAGGTGGCAGGAACCCAGTGACCGGAGCCATCTCGGCTGCCTTCCAGTGTCTGCATTTGTAGAAAATGGGAGTCAGGAGCTGGAGTCAAGAATTGAAGCCAGGTACCCCCACGTGGAATGCACTCTCTTAACTGCCTGGCTAAGCACTCACTCCTTTGCTTTTTCAACTGGCCTTTAGGATTAACTGGAGTTGGTGGTGGTGGGGAGGGAGGTGAGTAGAAGGCGGAGAACAAAGAGTAGAAGCAGTTGTAACTAGTTGGCAATTCTGAAAGAGGAGTTCTGTGTGTTCAGGAAATCCTATGTTGCCAGTTTGCCTGGGGCAGGGAATGCAGGAAAGAGAGGTACTGGAACCAGGGCCAGAACAAAAGTTAGAGCCAGATGGTGGAAGGCTTTGAATGCCAGGATAAGGAACAGGATTGACTCGAACAGGATCTGAACCAGGCAAGTTTTAGGAAAACCAGAGTTAGGGAGGGAAAGTCGAAAAGCAAGGAACAGGATGAGACAGTGAACAGTTCAGGTAACAAAGGCCCGGAGATGGAATGAATAGGGTTATATTATATTGTGAGATGGCTTCCCTATTCTATAAACTCTTTTGAGTTAAAAGTAGCATCTGTTCATCTGCCTGTGGCACAGTTTCCTACTGGATGAAGAACAGCACTGTATTCACTGGCTGCTGACAATGTCTCTCCTTGTGCTCTGCTATGTTTTAATTATGTTTGACATTCATCGCACACTATTATCCCGAGGCAGCCCATTGAAGAAATGCAGCTTCATTTGAATCAAACAAAAGTGAGGACACGTGTAATTATATCGTAATATGTTATCACTTGGAAGCTGGGAGATTTTTAGGTTTAATATGCTTGTGGCTCCTACCTACCTCTTCACTCCCATATTTTGTTTCGATTCAATTGTAAGGAGCCTTAGACCACAATTTAATTACAAACATCTACTCTAAACCAAGGATGGTTCAAAAGAATACAGAATCGTAAAACCAAACTAGGAATCAGAATAAGGTGATGGCTTTTTATTATGGGATTTTTTTCTGAACATATACAAAAGCGGGGAGAGTAATATAATAAACTCCATAAATTTATCATTCAGTTTCTATAATTATCATCACATGGCTTAACCTATTTCATTTCTAGCCACGTCTACTTTTTAGTCTTGGTTCTCAACCTGGGTTATTTTATAACAAGTCTGAGGCATCTTATTATTTCACCTATATATACTTTACTGTGCATCTTTAAAAGGGAACTTTTTTTAAAAAAAAGGCACATTATCATTATACTATCTAAAATAAAAGTAACAATAATTTTTCAATATCATTAAATATCAAGTCTTTGTTCAAATTTCACCAGCTATCTTGCTAGTGTTTATTTGATAGTTGTTTTTCCTTGCTGTTATTCAGTTAAAGATGTAACAATGGCACACATACCTCCTACATCTTATTTAAAAATTATTTTCATTTTATTTGAAAGGCAGAGAGACAAGAGACAGAGATCTTCCATCTACTGGTTCACTCCCCAAATGCCCACAGCAGCCAGGGCTGGGCCAGATTGAAGCCTGGAGCCAGGAGCTCAGAGTCTCCCACATGTATGGTAGGAATCCAAGTACTTGAACCATCACCTGCTGCCTCTCGCTTCTCATTAGCAAGAAGCTGGTTTGGAAACAGAGCCATTGGGACCTCAACCAGGCCCTCTGATACGTGATGGGGGCACCCCTAGTGGAAGTTAACTGCAGTGCCAAATGCCTGCCACTTACATCTTATTTAGTTTATACATTCTCTACTTTTCTGAGTGTGTGTGAAGGAGATATTTCTACATATTTATTAAAGAACCACATCAATGTAAAAATCGCCACTTCTGGATTTACTGATTAGTTGTTGGCTAATATGTTATTCTGGTCCTTGGGTTTCCAATAAACCAGTAATTACTCTGTGAGGCTAGACCAGATTTGATAGGTTATTTATTTATTTATTTATTTTTTACATGAATATTTCATGGTGGGCCTGAGTTCTGTTGAATCATATTAAGTGGCACTTAATGTCTAGTTGTCTCCCTTTTTTGTTAAATTAAGAGAGATGAATGGATCATATGTTGTAAGCTTAATCCAACTTTCTAAAAGTTCTCTGTTATCTTGAGGCAATAGTTTACACACATACACTCAAAATAGGAGAAACACTTTATAAGTTTTTTTTTTTAATTTTGTCTACTATTAAGAACTTGTGGATTTTATTTTTAGGATTTTCTTACCTATTTGAAAGTCAGAGTCACACAGAGAGAGGAGAGGCAGAGAGAGAGAGAGAGGTCTTCCATCCACTGGTTCACTCTCCAATTGGCTGCAGAGCCCAGAGTGCGCCAATCCAATGCCAGGAGACAGAAGCCTCCTCCAGGTCTTCTCATGCAGGTGCAGGGGCCCAGGGACTTGGGCCATCTTCCACTGCTTTCCCAGGCCATAGCAAAGAGCTGGCTGGGAGTGCAGCTGGGTCTCGAACCTGTGCCCATATGGGATGCTGGCACTGCAGGTGGTGGTCTCACCCACCACTCTACAGCACCAGCCCTGGAACTTGTGTGTGTGTGTTTTTTTTTTTTTTTTTTTTTGACAGGCAGAGTTAGTGAGAGAGAGAGAGAGAGAGAGAGACAGAGAGAAAGGTCTTCCTTCCATTGGCTCACTCCCCAAATGGCTGCTACGCCTGGCGCTGCGCAAATCGGAAGCCAGAAGCCAGGCGCTTCCTCCTAGTCTCTCATGTGGGTGCAGGAGTGTAAGCACTTGGGCCGTCTTCCACTGCCTTCCCGGGCCACAGCAGAGAGCTGGACTGGAAGAGGAGCAATCGAGACTAGAACCCTGCACCCATATGGGATGCTGGCACTACAGGTGGAGGATTAACCAAGTGAGCCACGGTGCTAGCCCCGGAACTTGTGGATTTTTAAAAATTTTAGTTTACTTTAATACACTGAAATCATTTTTAAAACTTTATGTTTGCTAGGCCGGCGCCGCGGCTCACTAGGCTAATCCTCCGCCTTGCGGTGCTGGCACACCGGGTTCTAGTCCCGGTCAGGGCACCGATCCTGTCCCGGTTGCCCCTCTTCCAGGCCAGCTCTCTGCTGTGGCCAGGGAAGGCAGTGGAGGATGGCCCAAGTCCTTGGGCTCTGCACCCCATGGGAGACCAGGAGAAGCACCTGGCTCCTGCCATTGGATCAGCGCGGTGTGCCGGCCGTAGCGCGCCTACCGCGGTGACCATTGGAGGGTGAACCAACGGCAAAAGGAAGACCTTTCTCTCTGTCTCTCACTGTCCACTCTGCCTGTCAAAAAATTAAACAAACAAACAAACAAAAAAACCTTTATGTTTGCTCAAAGGGAGCCCTTCGAATTGGAGTCTTTCCTTCTGACTTTCCTCTGATATCTTCTACAACTTCCTTGCTTTCCAGCTTGAAAGAGATTCATTTAGTATTTACCCATATCTGGAATTGGCCATTTCTCCAAGGAGTCCTATTTCCTTTTATTGGGAAATAATATATTGAAATGGCAATTAGGCAATAATGGGATTTGTTACCACTGGGTTAGACATTGTATCTAGACCTTTCCAATAAACAAAACTAGGGCAGGTTTTTCTTTCAAAAAATTATATTGTGTCAACTAATATTTCCAAAATTAAGAATCTTTAGAGGGGCTGGCACTGTGGCATAGTGGGTAAAGCCATTGCCTGCAGTGCTGGCATCCCATATAGGTGCTGGTTCAAGTCATTGCTGCTCTCTGCTATGGCCTGAGAAAGCAGTGGAAGATGGCCCAAGTCCTTGGGACCATACACCTGCGTGGGAGACCCAGAAGAAGCTCCTGGTTCCTGGCTTCGTATTGGCTCAGCTCCAGCTGTTGCGGCCATCTGGGGAGTGAACCAGTGGATGGAAGACCTCTCTCTTTCTTTGCCTCTGATTCTCTATAACTCTGCCTTATAAATAAATACATCTTTAAAAAAATAATTTTTAGATGTTGCTTGATTTTACAGTTGTATTTCCTTTCTCAACAGCTGAAAATAATTTGTTTCCAATGGTATTACTGTTAATTACTTCTTTGCTTTATCCTGGCAAAATGTAATTTCAAGATGATCAAATTGATATTATTACTAACAGTATTATTAGTGAAAATAATGATTTTTTTTACTATTGTTTCTATCTGCAGGATCTATTCCACTAAAATGCATCATTAAATATAGACATAGAGAGATCTACTTAATATATAAACATATATTTCAAAATTTATATAAATAGTCATATATATAAAGTTGTTGAAATAGTTTCTGTTTCTGTAATAAAGCCCACAATTTACACAGTTATACTGATTTGTTTCATTTTAGATTTTCCTTAGAATTCAAAAGTATTTTTGGATTAATTACTTTATTACCCAAAGCATTTTCGCAAGCCCAGAGACAGAGGTATAAAACTAACTGCATTTGGAAGAGTCCAGGTTCTGTCTCTTTCATCTGCACCTGCTCCATTTTCTCTTTGCAGGTAATCATTTACATTTGCTTTTGGTTTGTTCTCCATTTAAACAATTACGTGGGGCTAGCTTTATGACACAGTGACTTAAGCTACTGCCTGTGATGCCAACATCCCATGTGATGGCTAGTTCCAGGTTTGGCTGTTTCACTTGTTTTTTAAAAAAATTTATTTACTTTTTAGTTGAAAGTCAGAGATCCATAGAGAGGGGGAGAAACACACAGAGAGGGATTTTCCATCTGCTGGTTCACTCCTCAGATGGCTGCAACAACCAAAGCTGGACCAGGCCAAAGCTAGGAGCCAGGAGCTTCACCTGGGTCTCCCATGTGAGTGTCAGGGGCCCAGATGCTTGGGATATCCTCTGTTCCTTTTCCCAGGCCAATGGCAGCAAGCTGGATCAGAAATGGAGCAACTGGGACATGAACAAACACCTATATGGGATGCTGGTATCATAGGCGGCAGCTTTACCTGCTGTGCCACAATGCTGGTCCCTGTTCCACTTCTGATCCAGCTCCCTGCTAATGCTTCCAGGAAGGCAGCAGAAGACGGCCCAAGTGCTTGGGCCCCTGCCACCCATGTGGGAAACCCAAATATAGTTCCAGCTCCTGGTGTTGACTTGCCCAGCCCTGGCCATTATAGCCATATGGGGAGTGAACCATAGGATAGAAGATGCTCATTCTCTCTCTCTCTCTCTCTCTCTCTCTCTCTTTCTGTAACTCTACCTTTCAAATAAATTTTTAAAAAATAAAAAATTACATGTACTTTTACATTTCTCATTTCATTAAAAAAGGTAGCAAAGTATACATAATATTCTGAAAGGAATGATACTTCAAATGCTATTGAGGAAATCTTAAGGTCATCCCAAATCTTAAGGTAATACCCATTAAATATTTGTTAGTTCATAAAAATAATGAGTAACTTATCATCAAAATTTGGGGCTGTTTGGTAAAAACCACTGGTAGCAAAATTACATTAAAATGAATAGTTGTTAAGTTAGAACTCCGGCGTACAGGAAAGAAAAGAAAAGAAGACACTTTAGTGATTCGTATTCAACACTTTCTACATGCCAGATGCTGTTTCAATTACTTTCCAAACATTAACTCATTATTTAATCTTTGTAATAACCCACGAAATAGATACCATTATAAGTCTTAGTTTAGAAGTGGAGAAACTAAGGCAGAATATATTAGAAAACTTAAGATTTCCAGCTCTTAAGCAAAAGAGTTAGGACTGGGACTAAACCCAGTGGCTTCAGAGCCCTGACTTTTGACTGGCTCACGTTGTGGCCTCCCTGTGCTTAGCCATTTACCATGTGCTTTTTCTTTTTAAAGCTTTTCTGAGCAGCATTGCAGTGACTGTCCTTGGAGATAAATCTGAGGTCTCACCAGTCAATATTTTCTTGCAATGACAATCTATTGAGCTGGAATTTCAGAGCTGAATGGTAAGCACATTTTACAGTTCAGCATTTTGGAATTTTCAATGACCTTTAGCACAACTCAATCAGAAGGAATATCCTTTTGAGTATGCTGAAAATATATCCCTATGACTTTTTAAAAATTTAGCCCATTTAGTTACACAGATCAGTTCTTTGGTAAATGGATACACCTAGTAAATATCACCATAATCAAGAAGTAGACAATTTCTGTCACTCCCAAAAGTTCTCTTTGCCCATTAACAATTCCTGTAAGTTTTGAGAACTGATCCCTTTTGCTTGCAGTATTCTATGTAGAGGAATAAATAAAATTTTGAGATATAGGCCATCCTATTAATAAATGAACTGTCTTCAGGCAGAAATTAAGTTTTATCCTTGTCTGTTTTCTTTGTTGCTAGAATCCATGTCAGAAACCATTGACTTGAAACTATCAATAGTAAATGCTGCTTTCTCTGTGCGAGCTGAAAGCTGATGTCCATTGTGCTGTCCACAACGAGGCTGCAACTCACATGTCTCATGGGTTACCCTCACCAGGCAGTCCTGCCTTTTCGAATGTGTACACTTGACATTCACTTGGATAAGGGAACACATTTAAATAGCTATAGCAGTCTGTTTCCCTGAGGGAGTGTCATAATCTGTCCAAAAGATAGGAAATTTCAGTGTGGGAATGATTAGCAAATTTCACTTTTAATCAAAACTATAAAAATGAGTTATACGGATGTGACCAAATATATTAACATACAACTGTAGAATATTGTAATTTTAAAATTAGAAACTATTTAGGAGAAAACTGAAGCCAAAGAGGTTAAGTGGCTTGTACAAGGTCACACAATTTAAGGTGCAGTTGAGATTAAAACCTTTTCTAATGGGATCAACTACCCATTCCTAAATCCCAGTCTGTTGATGCCCAGTTTCTGGTTCTTTTCCTAGTGTCATGCTGCCATTCCAAGTCAGTCCAGTTCTTAGGCATGACTGCTCCCAGACAGAGATCACAGAAATTACAGATATTGTGTTCATTGTACCATGAGAAAACTCTCATGGCCCACACTTTGTAATCTCAACCAGGTACCAGTTGTAAATAAGCCTCTTTATACCTATTCTTATATTTATTTGGTATACCATTCATCTTTTCAAATGGCATGCAGTACCTTAGTGGGGAAAAGAAGCAAGAATCACATCTCTGCAAAATCTTACCCTTGTTGCCAATCACCATACAACAGAGCAACCCAATTACCTGTTGGAAAGGGAGCTGCTGCTTTCTTTATAGAATTTTCACTCAGGATGCCATGACAAGTCTCACATGATGGGGTTTGAACTGTGTTATCTTGAAAACTTATAGAATTTTTTTCCTTTTTGCAAAAGTAAAGCCCACACATTTACAAAATAAATAATAATATATAAAATAAAAATTACCATCAATATTTTCAACCTAATTTTCATTGTTAATAGTTTGATATACACTTTTGTAAACATTTAAAAACTTCAAGTTTTTATTAGTTTGATTTTGATAACACAAGTAACATATGACAACACAAGCACTTTCTTCATTTTAGGCACAGTAGGTATATTGACTAAGAGCACAACCCTAGGTTACTTGTTCAGCACCTGAGACTTGTCAATTACTGGTCATGACCATAAGTAAGTTTATCTGCATGTGCCCCGGCATCCTGATCTATAAAACTGATAATTTTAATGCTTACTTTCTAGGGTTGTTGCCAGAATTAAAGGAATTAATACATATAAAGTATTTAGAAGGAAGCTTCATGCTTATTATTATTAAATTAAAATAATTAGTATAAATAATAAAATAAATATAGACTCACTCAATGTCCCTCTTATAACTCCAGTTCCCTCTGAAGAGACACCCACACTCTACCTGCAACAGAGAACCCAACTATCCCAATGTTGTAATCTTTGAGGATAAATTTACAGTAATGTTCTGGCTCCCACTACAGTTAGGGAATTAAGAGACGTAAAACACTTCACACACTCTGATGAAGCTTTCTGAAAGGAGTGACGTTTGTGGAGGTTCAGGAATTGTTGCTCATAAGCAAATTGGTTTCTCTTCTTGAGGGGAAAATGGGTGATTTTAAAATAGCCTGATTTCTTTTTACAAGTTTAGATGGAGAAAAGCAAATGATCCAGGAGCTGCTCTGGTCAGTCTTGAGTGTCACTGCCATGATAGGATACTACAGTTTTTATGTATTTGTACTATGGCCAGTGAAAGTTTACGTCTTACTTGCAAAAGTAGGGATCAGTAGAAGCAGCTTCATCCAAGTTCAATCTCTACTCCATTTCAGAGACGTCTATTCTCTGAAACCCAAGTATCTCCTGCCTTTCCTTTTCACTTTATACTGGTATCATTTGCCATTATTTCTGTCTGTAGAAAGGACTGTTTATTTCATGGCTGGAGACATGCATATTGACAGCTCACGTGGTTTTCATGTTGTACCTCTCACCAAAAGTGGAGAGGGAATACCTCTTTTTACTCAGTTGAAATTCTGGGCAAAACGAGTTCAGATTGGGTGAGGCACTGACCGCCTGAGAATCAACTCTGGCCAGAGAGGTTGGAGTCCTGTCCAACATGACAACCTCTACTAGAAGCACATGCTGGGAGTGGTGGGAGAGCATTTCTCATAAGAAGCAGGATGGGAGTGGGTGGGGCATGCTGCTCTTATAATGATGGTCAGAGCTGAGCAGTCTGCGGCACTACCATGACCCTTTCTTAATTTCCTTCTGCTCTCTTCCTGTGCATCGCCTCACTTTCATTACTCAGCAACATGCTGTGGGTGTGACTTTTGCTCTTGTATGCCATTGGTGCCATCTGCTCCTGCCTTGTCTCCTTTGATGTCATTATACAGATGGCAAGGGCACAATGGGAAGTGGCACTTAGTTCAATATGGTAGCTCTGGATGCATCAAACCTGCCTGCATCAATGCCACTGATAACTAATCCAGCTCATGAGTAAGTCTAACAGTGGAATCATTATTACATTTTGGCTTAGCCTCTGAAATCCCTTCATAAATTATTAGACCTATGTGTATCCATCCCAAATGACGCATCTACAATATGGGAGATAACATACAGAACTGTTTTAAAGGTAATCTGGTAGATTTCTAATACGTGACGGCAACTTACTAATAATAACCTACCGAATTTCAGAAATACTGTTGATATTATAAACAATAGACAACGTCTTATAGATGTGCTTGTTAATTTGACCATGTAGGTGTCAGAGCTAATCAGTCAACAGCTATAGTTAATGCAGCAAAGAAGAAAAATTAATATTCATTAGATTCTTGTTTACACTTCTGTTGTCAAGGTCAATCAGCTTGCTTTAAGCACAACATTTCACTCTTATTAAAGTCATTAGTGCCCCTCAGTATATGGAGAACACTTGGGGTTTAGAAGTGGGTTTGACTTACATATCGCTCACATAGCATGGGGACCAAGGCCTGGACCATATTTTGATGGGATTTAGACATAAACCTTTATTTAGATTAATCACTTCTTCTTCTTTATTATAGAATAATAGTTAAAAATGGAATCCAAATTTATGCATTCAGTAATATTCTCAACTGCAGAAACCAACAAGTATTCAGCCTTTCAATTCTAACACTAACATGACATATATTTATCTCATAGTGGCCACTATCAGGCACTGGTGATGTGCAAAGGATTCTCTGGTGTTTTTGTTTAGCTTCGTGTTAAAAATGGTAATTGTTAATGTTCAAACTGTGATTAAGTTTTTTACTGAAGAACAGTGAACATAGTTAGGATTCAATGGATATAATCCTACTAGAAGATAATTTTTCTCATTAAAATGATAGGATAATTTTTAATGTCCCTCTAAATGTGGCATTATATATTTGATGGAAACCCCAGCTTTATATCTTTCCAATTAACTTCTTAGCAGTGCAAGGCTAATTGCTATATACAGTGGAAACTTCTGGAATGTCTCTTTGTCCACTGATCACTGCCTTGTCTTCCATTACTCCATGGAAAAATCTGTTAAAAATACTATAACGTGGTTTCCAATTTATGCCTGCATTCTTCTGGTGCTTAGTTCCAGAAACAGGAACTATAATTCAGCAAAGCTTCAAAATACTCTCAATTATTCATGATTTCCTGAAAACATACTTACTACTTACTAACATGAGAATTAGACTCATTGGAAATTCCCTTTTACCTCTTTTGAGCTCAAAATGAAGCGGCATGAAGGGGTGTCAAAAAATTCATGAAAAAAAAATGCAAGTAGAGAGTTCCAAAATGGCAGAATAGTGATAGGGCAGTCTGATTTCTGCTGGGTGAAATTAATATAAAAGAAGTGGAGAAAGTACACTCCTAGGGTAAAGCTACAGGGGAAACTGCAGTGGGAGATCCTGCGAGAGCAGTAGAAATGGCCCGGATCTGTGTGGAAGGTACAGACACGCAGCAAGGTGAAATGAGTAGACAAAAGACCCAGAAGTTTGGATCCAGGGAAGAAGGCACCCACCCTGGCAAACCAGGTGAGATCGGACTGCCCAGGCCCATGCCACAGTCAATACAATAGGAGGGAGAGTTTAGTGAACTGCACCTTTTTGAGTCCAGCCTGGATCCCTCAGGTCAGGGGGAGAACTGCTCACCTGGAGAGGGGGAAGGGGAAAGCAGTACATCTTGCACTCCCCTTCTCCCTCCTACAACAGCAATTTGCAGCTAGTGGTGGGAGGTCTGGTGCAATTTTTGGCCACAGGCAGGTAGCAGCTGCTCCAGTTTGTGTGCACACACCCAGCAGTTATTGGGGTCACCTGCCACCCAGTCAGCGAGACAGCCACAGCAGTTCAAGAGCAACTGTTGAAGGTAGTCTCCACTGTGCCAGCTGAACCCACCCACAGTGGCAGAATACACATTTGTCTCATCAGTGCATGTAACCTTCTCTAGGACAGGCCATTTGCTAGTCACAAAGCAAGTCTCAGCAAATTCAAAAAAATTGAAATTCTAGACATCTTCTCTGACCACAACGGAATGAAGCTGGAAATCAAAACTCAAGAACCTCTAGATCATATACAAACACATGGAGACTGAACAACATGCTATTGAATAAATGGTGGGTCATAAGAGAAATAAAAACATTTCTAGAAACAAATAAAGATAACAACATATCATATCAAAACTTATAGGATACAGCAAAAGCAGTGCTAATATGGAAATTTATAGCAATTGGTGTCTACATGAAGAAACTGGAAAAGTTCCAAAAATAAGCTATCAATGCATCTCAAAGAACTAGAAAAACAACAAACCAAAAGCAAAATTAGTAGGAGAAAGGAAATAATTAAAATTAGAGAATAAACAAAATTGAAATGAAAAAACAATACAAAAAATTAGTGAAATGAAGAGCTGACCTTTAGAAAAAATAAATAAAATTGACACACCAATGGTACAAGTAACCAAAAAAAAAGAAAAGACCCAAATCAATAAAATAAGAAACAAAAAAGGGGATGTAACAACAGACAACACAGTAAGAGAAAGAACCATCAGAAATTACCACAAAGAGCTGTATGCCAACAAATTAGGAAATATATAAGAAATGGATAGATTTCTAGAAACATACAGCCTACCAAATTTGAATCTTGGAGATAAAGAGAACCTGAACATGCCAATTATCAAGATGGAAATTGAATCAGTAACAAAAAATCAGCTGGTGCCATGGCTCACTAGGCTAATCCTCTGCCTGAGGCACCAGTACCCCAGGTTCTAGTCTCATTTGGGTTGCCAGATTCTGTCCCGGTTGTTCCTCTTCCAGTTCAGCTCTCTGCTGTGACCCGGGAAGGCAGTGGAGGATGGCCCAAGTGCTTGGGCCCTGCAACCGCATGGGAGACCAGGAGAAGCACCTGGCTCCTGGCTTTGGATCAGTGCAGTGTGCTGGCTGTAGCAGCCATTTGGGGGTGAACCAACGGAAGGAAGAACTTTCTTTCTGTCTCTCTCACTGTCTAACTCTGCTTGTGAAAAAAACAAAAACAAAAACAAAAACAAAAACAACTCCCAACAAGGATAAGTTCAGGACTGGATGGCGTCACTGCTGGATTTTACTAGCCATTTAAAAAATAACTAATTCCAAGTCTTTTCAAGCTATTAAAAAAGCTGAAAGGGAGGGAATCCTCCAAAACTCATTTTACAAAGCCCGTATCACCTTAATACTTAAACCTGAAAAAGCTGCAACAGAGAAAGAGAACTATAGACCAATATCCTTGATGAACACAGATGCAAGAATCCTTAACAAAATACTAGCTAATCACATCCAACAACACATCAGAAAAATCCTTCACCCAGACCAAGTGGGATTTATCTGTGGTTGACAGGGTTTGTTCAACATTCACAAATTAATCAATGTGATACATCACATTAATAAGCTGAAGAACAAAAAGCATATGATTATCTCAATACATGCAGAGGAAGCATTTGACAAAATACAGCATCCTTTCATGATGAAAACCTTAAGCAAAATGGGAATAAAAAGAACATTCCTCAACATAATCAAGGCAATATATGACAAACCCATGACCAACTTCCTACTGAATGGAAAAATTGGAGGCATTCTCATTAAGATCCAGAACCAGACAAAGATGCCCACTCTCACCAGTGATATTTAATATAGTCCTAGAAATTTTAGCCAGATCCATTAGAAAAGAAATAGAAATCAAAGGGATACAAATTGATCAGGAAGACGTCAAACTATCCCTATTTGCAGATGCCATGGCCCTCTATACAGGGGTCCAAAAGACTCCACTGAGAGACTATTGGAACTCATATAAGTGTTTGGTAAAGTGGCAGGAACAAAATCAACAAAGAAAAATCAATAGCCTTTGTATATACAGACAATATCACAGCTGAGAAATCTTTAAAAATCAGCCCCATTTACAATAGCTCCAGAAAGAAAACATATCTTGGAATAAGTTAAACCAATGATATCAAAGATCTATATGATGAAAATTATAAAACACTAAAGAAATAGAAGAAGACATTAAAAGTGGAAAAATCTACCATGTTCATTGATTGAAAAAATCAACATCATCAACAAAATATCCATAATACCAAAAGCAATTTACAGATTCAACGCAATCCCAATCAAATTACCAAAACATTCTTTGCAGATCTAGAGAAAAACAAGCTGAGATTCATATGGAAACACAAGAGACCTTGAATAGCTAAAGCAATCTTAAACAACAACAAAAAACTGGGGAGCATCACAATACTCAATTTCAAGATATACTATGGGCAATTATAATCAAAACAGCCTGGTACTGGCACAAATCAGATTGTAGACCAATGGAACAGAACAGAAACTCCAGAAATCTATCAATCCATGCATGTAATGCAAAGTTATCTTTGATAAAGGAGCTAAAATCAAACCGTGGAGCAAGGAAAGTCCCTTTAGCACGTGATGCTGGGAAAACTGGATCACTGTATGCAGAACTATGAAGCTAGAACAGTATCTTATATTTTACACAAAAATCCATTCAAAATGGATCAAAGAAATATGTGTGCCGATATCCCTAAATCATTAGAGAACATGGGGGAAACTCTACAAGACATTAGAATAGGCAAAGACTTTTTGGAAAAGACCCCAAAAGTGCAGGCAATCAAAGCCAAAATTGACAAATGGAATTACATCAAGCTGAGAAGCTTCTGCAATGTAAAAGAAACACTCAGCAAAGTGAAGAGACAATCAACAGAATGGGAGAAAATATTTGCAATCTATGCAACTGAAAAAGAGTTAACATCCAATATATATAATGTGCTCAAGAACTTCAACAACAACAAAAACTATCCAGTGAAGAAATGGGCAAAAGACTTAAACAGTAATTTTTCAATAGAGTAAATTCAAATGGCCTATAGACACTTGCAAAAATTCTCAGGATCACTAGCCATAAGGAAAATGCAAATCCAAACCACAACAAGTTTTCACATCATTCCAGTTAGAAAGATTCACATACAAGTGACAAATGCTGGAGGATGTGGGGGAAAAAGATACCCTGATCGACTGCTGGTAGGATTGTAAACTGCTGCAATCACTATGGAAGACAGTATGAAGATACCTCAGAAATCTGAATATAGGCCTGCTATATGATCCAGCCATCTCACTCTTGGGAACTTATCCAAAGCAAAAGAAATTAGTATATGAATGAGTTTTCTGTACCCCTCTGCGGGCCAGCCACACCAGTCGAATGGAACCTAAGGGAGGGAGAGGGACTGAAAAGAGGGACAAGAGATCGCAGAGAATGGAGCCAAGACAACAAAGCTGATCAAGGCTCGTTTATTCCAATGTCTCAGTGGTATTTATACATAACCAGCACAAAGAAGCACAAAGAAGCACAAAATATAACAACATATGTAAGCAACATATCGGGGCCTCCGGTGGCACAGATAATTTTAACAGAGCGTTTTTGATCCTCCTTCAGGATGGGAGTATGTGACTTTCTTATCCCAAGAACTCCACAAGCCAAGACTGGCCTTGATTTGTCCAAAGGCTGCCTACATCCCCCCATGTTCATTGCAGCACAAGTCACAGTAGCAAGGAAATGGAACTAACCCTGATGTCCATCAACTGTTGACTGGTTAAAGAAATTATGGAATATATACACTATGTGGTACTACTCAGCTGTTAAAAAAAATGAAATCCTGTCCTTTGCACTAAGATTGTTGCAACTAGAATTCATTATACTTAGTGAAATAAGCCAATCCCCAAAAGACAGATATCATATGCTTCCTCTGATCTGATGTAGCTAATAGAATACCTGAAATGTAATATGTTGGTCTGAAACAGACATTTTGAGATTCAATGATTGTTTATAGCCTTAGCCTCTTCCACAGAGGAATGTTTTGTTTAGTTTTGTTCTGTTTTCTTTTCATTCATATTATTTCTTGAGCTCCATGAATTAAAGTAGGGTTAACTATTTAATCATTAAGTCTACTGAAAATAGATCAGGATAAAGGTTTAGAGTGGGAATCTGAGAGGGAGAGGGAGGAGGGGTTGGAGGGTGAGTGGGAAGGGAGAGTGGGGAGGAACAAAATCCCGCTAAGTTCTTAAAGCTGTGTGTATGGAATATATAAAACTTACATAACTTAATAAAATTAAAAAAATAAAGAAAGCCATCATCATGAAAGAAGGTTAAGACAGAAAATCCCCCAGTAAAAGTACAAAAGAAATCCAAAGTAAATGATTGGAATATTCACAGAAATATGACAGGGCCAAGTAGTTACTTATCAATAGATACCTTGAATGTAAACATCCTCACCTCTCCAGTTAAAAGATACAGACTGGCTGAATGTATTAAAAAACAAGACACTTCTATTTGCTGCCTATAAGAAACACACTTCACCAACAAATATTTCCAATAGATTGAAAGTGAAAGAATAGAAAAATTTATTCCATGCTAACAGAAAATAAAGGGTAGGTATAGCCATCCTAATATCAGACAAAATAGACTTTAATACAGAAACTGTTAAAAAAACAAAAAAACAAAGAAGGACACTATGTAATGATTAAGGGATCAATACAACATGAAGACATGATTATAATAAATGTATACGCACCCAATTCCAGGGCACTTGGCTATTTAAAAGAACTGTTGACAGATCTAAAGACAATATAGACTCCAACACAATAGTAACAAGTGCCTTCAACATCCCACTTTCAATGGATGGATCAAACAGATGGAAAATCAACAAAGAAACAACAGAGCTAATCTACACTATGGACAAAATGGAACTAACTGATGTCTGCAGAACTTTTCACTCCATAGTGGCAGAATACACATTCTTCTCAGCAATGCACAGAATTTTCTCTAGAATAGACCATCTATAAAGCAAGCTTCAGGGAATTAAAAAAAATCAAAATCATGCCATGCACCTTCTCGAATCACAATGAAATGAAGCTTGAAACCAATAACTCAAGAATTTCAAGAACATATACATGTACATGGAGATTGAACAACATGCTCCTAATTGAACAGTGGGTCATAAAAGAAATCATAAAGAGAAATCAAAAAAATTTCTGGAGATGAATGAAGATAACAATACTAAAACTTATGGGAGGCGAGACCCAGGGGAAGATGGTGGTATAGCAGTGGGAGGATCCGAGTCTCACGGGTAAAAATGGATAATTAGGAGATGGAATACAAGCTGGTGGCAGATCATGACAAGTTTGCACAGAGTGGCCCAGGAATCCACCAGAGACCACTCAGGTCTATGCTGGGGGAGCAAAGAGGAGGGAGAGATGGCGTATATGCAACAAAGGAGTGACGCAGGGACTCCTGTCTAAATATTGATGGAGTTTGTGGGCTCAAAAGGCTTCCATAGCCTTGGCAGCTCACGTCAAGAGCCTTGGGTGGTCACTGATGTCAAAATCAGGATTGTTAATTGTTAAGTCAACAACAGGAGTCACTGTGCACTTACTCCCCATGTTGGACCTCTGTGCTTAATGAGGGATACTATGAGAATGAATGGTAAAACTTGTCTTCAAACCGTACTTGTGTGTCATTGTGGGTGCAAACAGTTGAAATCTCTACTTAGTATACAGTTGATCTTCTGTGTATAAAGTCAACTAAAAATGAATCTTAATGAAAAATGGAATGGGAGAAGGAGTAGGATATGGAATGGAAGTGGGGTGGGAGGGCAGGAATAGGGGGAAGAAACACTGTATTCCTTCAAGCTGTAAATATGAAATTTGTATTCATTAAATAAAAACCTTAAAAAAAGAACCACACAGGATGCATGGAAAGCACTTAATAAATGTTTAACTAATTAAAAAAAAACACAAAAAACCAAAGACTCTCCACAGCAATAAAACAAAAAACCCAGTTAAGAGATGGGCAAGGGACTTAAACAGACATTTTTCGAAAGAGAAAATCCAAATGGCCAACAGGCGCTTGAAAAATTGTTCAGGATCATTAGCTGTCAGGAAAATGCAAATCAAAACTACAATGAAGTTTCATCTCATGCCAGTTAGAATGGCTCTCACACAGAAATCAACAAACAGCAAACGCTGGATTGGACGTGGGGGAAAAGGTAACCTAATCCAATGTTTGTGGGAATGTAAACTGGTTAAGCTATTATGGAAGACAGTTTGGAGATACTTCAGAAATCAGAATACAGAACTACCATATGATCCAGCCATCCCACTCCTTGGAATTTACTGAAGGGAAATTAAATTAGTAAACAAAAGAGTTATCTGCACCTCCACATTTATTGCAGCTCAATTAACAATAGCCAAAATATGGAAGCAACCTAAATGTCCATCAACCTAAGACTGGATAAAGAAATTATTGGATATGTACACTATGGAATACTACACAGTGGTAAAAAAAAATGAAATCCAGTCATTTGCAACAAAATGGAACAATCTGGAAAACTTCTTACTGTGAAATAAGCCAGTTCCAAAGGGATAAATACTATATCTTCTCCTTGGTCTGTGAGAACTAACAGCACACCTAAAATGCCAGCTGTAGAAGTGAATTTGACACTTTCAGAAACAATGACTTGAACAGCCCTCGTTCCTTGACTGTTGAGAAACACTTTTTTATTTTATCTACTTATTATTTATTTTTTCTTTGTTTTTTATTCTGCATACTGTGTGTTGAACTCTTAACAGAGTTAATCATATATATATTTATTTATATGCATAAAGTCAATTGAAAATAGATCTCAGCTATAAATAAGATGGAGCATAAGAGAGGGAGGATGAAGCTTCTAACTGTAAAGCTGTAAAATGCAATCTTAATTGTTTGATCATATTAAGTATTAAAGTGAACATATAGAAAGGATTAAGTGTTAAAGAGACCATATAAGTAACATCAAGTGCCTGGTAATAACAATAGACAGAATTAAAGAGGAGGGAATGTCCAACATGAGAGGCACTCCACAGAGCAGACTCACTGAATGACAATTGCTTTAAGTAGCACTCTGACCTCATAATTAGCCCTTACAGCATTTGGATGTGGCTGAAAAGCTCATGAGAGCAATGCAGGCATGGAAAGCCAAGATACTGTGGCAAAAATATCTTACGTGAAGGACCTCTGTGAATGAAACCCCAGTTGAAAGAAGGGGCCATCAAAGAAGGGTGTACTTTTCTCTGAAGAGGGGAGAAAACTTTCACTTTGCTTATGGCTTTGTCTAAATACTGACAGAGTTTGTGGTCACAAAAGGCTTCCATAGCCTTAGCAGCTCTTGACAAGGTGATAACTGAGGTCATAAATAAGACTGTTAATTGTTAAATTAACAACAGAAGTCACTGTGCCCTAATCCCCATGCAGGATCTCTGTCCTTAATGAGTTGTACTATGATAATTAACCACAAAACTTATTTTCAAACAGTACTTTTTACATCATGTGTGTGTATGTGTGCAAATTGTTGAAATCTTTACTTAGTATAGAGTTGGTCTTCTGTGTATAAAGTTGATTAAAAATGAATTTAAAGAAGAATGGGATGGGAGAGGGAGTAGGAGGTGGGATGGAGTTGGGGAAGAAGGGTGGGTATGGGGGGAAAACTACTATATTCATAATGTTGTACCTATGAAAATTGTATTTATTAAATAAAAGATAAAAAAGAAAAAAGGCTTATGGGATATAGCAAAAGCAGTATTAAGAGGGAAGTTTATAGCAATTAGTACCTACTTCAAGAAACTGGAAAATCACCAAATAAATGAGCTGTTAATGCATTTCAAGGATCTAGAGAAACAACAACAAACCAAACTCCAAAGTAGTAGTAGGAAAGAAATAATTAAAATGAAAGAATAAATAAAATACAAAATAAAAAATAGTACCAAAGATCCATGAAATGAAGAGCTGGTTTTTTGAGAAAATAAACAAAATTGACACATCATTTGTCTAACTAAGTGAAAAAAAAAAAGAAAGGAAAAGACCAAAATCAATAAAATCAGAAACAAAAAAGGAAATGTAACAATAGACACCAGAGAAATAAAAAGAATCATCAGGAATTACTACAAAGAAATGTATGCCAACAAATCAGGAAAACTAGGAGAAATGGATAGATTCCTAGACACATACTACCTACCTAAATTGAGTCTTGAAGACATAGAACCTTTACAGACCAATAACCATGATGGAAATTGAATCAGTAATAAAGACCCTTCCATGAAAGGAAATCCCAGGTCCTGATGGCTTCACTGATGAATTCTAGCAGATATTTAAAGAACTAACTCCAATTCTTCTCGATCTATTCAAAATAATTGAAAGGGAGGGAAACCTCCCAAACTCTTTCCTATGAAATTTGCACCACTTTAATTTCAAAGCCAGGAAAAGACACAACAAACAGAACTATAGACCAATTTCCTTGAAGAACATAGATGCAAAAACCCTCAACAAAATGCTAGCCAATCAAACCCACAAAATATATCAGAAAGATCATTCACCTGGACCAAGTGGGATTTATCCCAGGTATGCAGGAATGGTTTAATATCCAAATATCAATAAATGTGGTTCACCACATTAATAAACTGAAGACAAAAAGCATATGATTATCTCATTAGATGCAGAGAAAGCATTGGACAAAATTCAACACCGTTTTATTTTTTTAAAATATGGAACGCTTCACGAATTTGCGTGTCATCCTTGCGCAGGGGTCATGCTAATCTTCTCTGTATTGTTCCAATTTTAATATATGTGCTGCCGAAGCGAGCACTCAACACCGTTTCATAATGAAAACCTTAAGCAAATTGGGTATAGACAGAACATTCCTCAACATAATCAAATCAATTTATAACAAACCCACAGCCAGCATCCTACTGAGGGGGAATAATTGGAGGCATTCCCATTAAGATCCAGAACCAGATAAGGAATCTCAATCTCACCATTGCTATTCAATGTAGTCTTAGAAGTTTTATCCAGATCCAGTAGGCAAGGAAAAAAATCAAAGGGATACAAATTGGAAAAGAAGAAGTCAAATTATCGCTATTTGCTGGTGACATGATTCTCTATATATGGAACCCAAAAGACTCCACTGGGAGACTACTGGAACTCATAAAAGAGTTTGGTACAGTAGCAGGATATAAAATAAGCACAGAAAAATCAATAGCTTTTGTATACACAGATAATGCCATAGCTGAAAAAGAACTTCTAAGATCAATCCCATTCACAATAGCTGCAAAAAAATTTAAATACCCTGGAGCAAATTTAACCAATGACATCAAAGATCTCTATGATGAAAATTACAAAACATTCAAGAAAGAAATAGTAGAAGATATAAAAAAGTGGAAAGGGCCCAGCACTGTGGCATAGCAGGTAAAGTCGGTGCCTGCAGTGCTGGCACCCCTTATGGCACCGGTTTGAGTCCTGGCTGCTCCACTTCTGATCCAGTTCTCTGCTATGGCCTGGGAAAGCAGCAGAAGATTGCCCAAGTTCTTGGATCCCTGCACCCACATGGGAGACTCAGAAGAAGCTCCTGGCTCCTGGCTTCGGATCAGCCTGGCTGTGGCTGTTGCAGCCATTTGGGAAGTGAACCAGCAGATGGAAGACTTCTCTCTCTTCTATGCCTCTGCCTCTCTTTAATTCGACCTTTCAAATAAATAAAATAAGTCTTAAAAAAAAACCAAGCTGGAGGTATCACAATACCAGACCTCACAAAATTCTACAGGGCAGTTATAACCAAAACAACCTGGTACTGGAACAAAATCAGATGTGTAGACGAATGGAGCAGAATAAACTGCAGAAATTAATCCATGCATCTACAGTACACTTATTTTGATCAAAGAGAAAAAACCATCCCTGGAAGAAGGACAGTCTCTTCAACAAATGGTGCTGATAAAACTGGATCTCCACATGCAGAAGTATGAATTGAGAGCCCTACCTTACACTTTACACAAAAATCCACTCAAATGTATCAGGACCCTAAATCTACAATGTGATACCATCAAATTACTAGAGAACATTGGGGAAATGCTACAAGACATTGGCATAGGCAAAGACTTCTTGGAAGACCCCAGAAGCACAGGCAATCAAAGCCAAAATTAACAAGTGGGATTACCTCAAACTGAGAAGCTTCTGCGCTGCAAAAGTAGCTCTCAGCAATGTGAAGACAACTGACAGAATGGGAGGAAATATTTGCAAACCATACCACTGACAAAGGATTAACTTCCATAATCTATCAAGAGCTCAAGAAACTCAACAGCTATGAAACAAACAACCTAGTCAAGAAATGTGCAAAGGACCTGAACAGACATTTTTCAAGAGAGGAAATTGAAATGGCCAGTAGACACATTAAAAAATGCTTAAGATTACTAGCCATCAAGGAAATGCAAATCAAAACCACAACGAAGTTTCACCTCACCCCTGTTAGAACGGTTCTCATACAGAAATCAACAAACAACAAATTTTGGCAAGGATTTGGGGAGAAGGGTCTTGATCCACTGGTGGTAGGAATGGAAACTGGTAAAGTCACTGTGGAAGTCAGTATGGAGATATCTCAGAAAGCTGATCCTTTATTAGTACTTTTAAACAAACTTTTTGAAGTGTTTTTATAGTGTTTTTCTTTTCTTCATTCTATATTTCAATGATTTACACTGATTTAGGATGAAATAGATTTATGCCTCTTGGCTCTAACAGAAAAACCAAATTCCTTCTGCATACTGATGATATGCTTTTATGATAGTGAATGTGGGATGGTCTCAGAGGACAAAAGATTAATAAATAATTGCCACAGAGGACTTAGTATTTTTTAATTTTTTAAAAAAGATTTTTTAATAGACCAATATAGCAATTTTAATAATAGCTTTTAAAATCTTTAACTCTTTTTGTAGATTGCCAATTGATTTGAATTGCTTTTTGTTTTTAGTAACCTCAGTTAACCATACTTTCTCTCAATTGGTACTGTTAATACATTATTGGCGTCATCTGTTTACAGAGCCATCCCAAAGTACTGAATACAATAGAAGTGGCTGGAAAAAGTCCATAGGAACCTATAGGAGGACAGCTAAACACAGAACCAACAATGCTTCAGTTTTATGAGCAGCAAATCATATATAACTGTGGATGACAAAAGACTTTAAGTCACCATGTTTAAAATGATAAACTCATCAACCAACAAGAGGCACTTGCTTACTTCACAGTATTTTAAGTCCAAGATTTACTGGAAATTTTAGAGTCCAGATTGTTTGGAACTTTGATTTTTTGAATGCCTGTCAAGAATGCCAACAAGGCTCAAAATCCAAAATATCTGGTTGAAATAAGATTCCTTAAAATCATGACATAACATAGACCAAATTTGATCATTGTTACAAGGTGATTATTCAAATCTTTGAAAATAAGCACACATTTAAATAACCCATAGCTCTTAATAAAAATTCAGCTGTTTTTGAACAATTAGAATTTAACAGACATCAAGAGAACATAATAGATTACTTTAACACATTGCTTTAACAGAGCATCAGAGTTTAATTCTATGTCAAAGAGAAATTGAGCTTCCTGTGATCCTTTGCTGTGAGGTTTCCTTCCTTTACCTTCTTTCATATTGATGACCATGTTTCTGTGTTTCTGTGTGTAACACATCTTTAAGCATCTTTTGCAGGGCAGGACGAGTGGCAACAAATTCTTTCAATTTCTGTTTGCTATGAAAAATCTATTTCACCTTCATTCACAAATGAGAGCTTTGCAGGATATAATATTCTGGGCTGGCAGTTTTTCTCTCTTAGTACCTGGGCTATGTCTCGCCATTCCCTTCTAGCTTGTAGGGTTTCTGATGAGAAGTCTGCTGTGAGTCTAATTGGAGATTACCTGAGAGTAATCTGACGTTTCTCTCTTGCACCTTTTAGAATCTTTTCTTTATGTTTCACTGTGGTGAGTTTGATTACAACATGTCGTGGTGAGGATCTCTTTTGGTCATGTTTATTAGGGGTTCTATAAGCTTCCTGTACTAAGATGCCTCTGTCCTTCTCCAAACCTGGGAAATTTTCTGCTAGTATCTCACTAAAAAGGCCTTCTAATCCTTTCTCCCTCTCCATGCCTTCAGGAACTCCTAGAACCCGAATGTTAGGTTTTTTAATAGTATCCTTAGATTCCCGACAATATTTTTTAGATTTCTAATTTCCTCTTCTTTTCTTTGGTTTGCCTGTTTCCTTTCCTGTTCTCTGTCTTCTAAGTCTGATATTCTCTCTTCTGCTTCGCCCATTCTGTTTTTAAGGCTCTCTAATGTGTTTGTCATTTGATCTATTGAATTCTTCATTTCATTATGATTTCTCATGACTATCACAGTTTCTTGTTCTACTAGTTGTTTCATTTCATTTTGATTCCTCCTTAATATTTCATTTTCACGAGAGAGAAATCCATTAAGGATTTCTGTAGTTCAAGAATTTGTTTTTGAGAACTTCTTAATGTTCTTATCAATTTTCTGAGATCTGCTTCTTGCATTTCTTCTATCTCATCATCTTCATAATCTTGAATTGGGGTGTCTTTTTCATTTGGGGGCATCATAGTGTCTTCCTTGTTCTTGTTACCTCAGTTTTTGCGTTTGTTGTTTGGCATGTTATACTATGGCTCTAGGTTAAGTGGATTGTCTGCTTTCGATGGAGCCTTAGAGGCTTGAGATGAGTGTGGCATGAGAGCTCTGTTTGGTTCCTCAGGATTGAGGGTGTGCCAAAGGTGACACTCACAAGTTAGGCATGGTAAATCTCTCTCTTTCTTTCTTTCTTTTTTATTCAAAAGGGAAGTAATTCCACACAGCTGAATGGAATTGGAGGTAGTTAGCAGGCGAATGATATACCCACAGGAGCCAGAGATCGGAAGCTCTTTCCCAAGGTCCACACAGGGAATTTCTGTTGCCCTCAGTGTGGGCTCCAATTCTCCTGCAGTCTCCAACTAGGTTGCCAAGTTAGATCCTAATCTCCTGTTATTTCACACCCCCCCCCCGAGTCAGGTTTTTCTGCTAGGCTCAGGGCTGGTGCAGACCTGAGGTCGCCCTGCTTATGACGTATGTCCAAAATGGCGTCTGCTCTTTGTCTTGCTCGCCTTTGAGAGGTGAGTGGAGAGAGAGAAACTCGTGTCCGTATCGGTCACTTTTTTTTTTCTCTCTCTCTTCTAGTTAGCCTGGTGAACTTTTCCCCATGGGGTTTCAAGCCTTGTTCCCTCTAGTCTCCTCTTTCCGCTTGCCCGCTGGTGTCTCGGGCTATTGAGGTTCGGCTCACCTCGCGTTCCAGCGCTGGTGTGTTGATTCTGCCGCTGGTGTCGCGAACTTAGGCTCCTACGCTCTCCACGCAGGTCCACTGTGAATCACTAGTTCCGGAAGAGTTTCCTCTGCTGTTTCTTCCCCTACTCTTCCTTGAACCTGCAGTATCTCCAATTTTTTTAAACTGTCTCTTCCCGGACTATCAGTGTGTTCCCTTCCTATTCTGCCATCTTGCTGCTCCCCCCAAAAAAGATTTATTTTTATTTATTTGAAAGACAGAGTCACAGAAAGAGGTAGAGAGAGAGAGAGAGAGGTTTTCCATCTTGGTTCACTCCCTAAATGGCCGCAGTTGCCGGAGCTGACCTGATCCAAAGTCAGGAGCCAGGAACTTCTTCTGGGTCTCACATGCGAGTGCAGGACCCAAGGACTTAGGCCATCTTCTACTGTTTTTCCAGGCCATAGCAGAGAGCTGGATCAGAAGAAGAGCAACCAGGACTACAACTGGTACCTATATGGGATCTTGGAACTTCAGGCCAGGGCTTTAACCTGCTGTGCTACAGTGCCCGCCCCCTTAATATTTAAAAAAAAATATATTGTTAAATTGGAAAGCAGAGTTATGGGGTTGAGGTGAGAGATATCTCCCATTCACTGGTTTACTTTCTAAGTTCCTGCAGCAACTAGGGCTAGGCCAGGCCAAAGCCAGGAGTCAGGAATTCCATACAGGTCTCTCTCATGGGTGTCAGGAACCCAAGTACTTGGGCCATCTTCTCCTGCCTCCCAGGCACCTACATCAACAGAAAACTTGTTCAGAAGTGCAGAGTAGCTGGGAGTCTGACATGGGATATAGGCATCCAATCATAGTTTAATTCATTGAACTCTGCCTGGGTCTTAATATTAATTATTCTCAACTAAAGCATTATTTTAGAAAATTTCATCTAAAATGTAACCAATATGTAACTAATAATTTCTTTTTAAAAAAGATTTATTTATTTATTTATTTATTTGAAAGGCAGAATTACAGAAAGGCAGAGGCCAGAGAGAGGGAGAAAGAGAGAGAGGCCTTCCACCCACTGGCTCACTCCCTAAATGGCCACAATGGCTGGAGCTGCGCTGATCTGAAGCCAGGAGCCAGGAGCTTCTTCCTGGTCTCCCACGTGGGTGCAGGGGCCCAAGGACTTGGGCCATCTTCTACTGCTTTTCCAGGCCATAGCAGAGAGCTGGATAAGAAGTGGAACAGCTCAGACTCCAATCGGCACCCATATGGAATGCTGGCACTGCAGGCTGCGGCTTTACCTGCTACGCCACAGTGCCAGCCCCAATAATTTCATACACTGGAAAAGTTCATTCATATTTTCATGAAGGAGGGACATTGGCAGTTAAACAAATTATGGTAGCTTGTTTCTTCCTAAATGTGTAAAAATGTAACATTCTATTGGACTACTCTTTGTATCTTTTGTAGATACAATAGATAACATATAAAACTGTCAGTACAGGCTAATCTGCTTAACACTGTAGAATTGTAAAGTACAAGACTTTAGGAATTGCATTAATTATGAGTGAGAACAGACCAAATCTTTAATCATCTTACAAATGCAACTTATTTACTGTCTAAAACTTCACTGTCTGATAGCCGCTAGTCACATGTTATTATTAACTTTTAAAGTAATTAAGACTAAACCGAATTAAAAGTTCAGTTTCTTAGCTAAAATTTGATGTTGAATATCCAAATGTGGCCAGCAGTTACCTTTGTACTGTGCCAGGTTAGAACATTTCCCACATGTTCCAAATTTTTATTGGATGGTGATCTAAAATGATTTTCTCATAATTCAAAAAATTTATGTAGGGGCCAGTGTTGTGGCTTAGTGGGTTGGGATGCTGCCTGTGATGCCAGCATCCCTAATGAGCACCTATTTGAGTCCTGGGGGCTCCACTTCTGACCCAGTTCCCTGCCAATGCACCTGTAAAAACAGCAGAAAATAGGCCAAGTACTTGGACTCCTGATACCCATGTGGAAGACCCAGAAGGAGTTCCAGGATCCTGGCTTCAGCCTGGCACAACTCTGGCCATTGCAGCCATTTGTGGAGTGAACAAGCAGGTGGAAGATCTCTCTGTGATTCTTTCTTTTGTTCTCTGTAACTCTACTTTTCAAATAAACCTTTAATAATATTTATGTGTTCTTCAATCACTTTCCAACAGATTTTTGTTTCAAGATAGCTTAATTAACTATTAATAACTATAGCTTCTGATCCCTTGTCCACAAAGACCAACAAGAAACAAATATACAAATTGAACTGTCAATGAAACTAGGATATATTCAAGTAAAATATAAATATAGAAAAAGAGAAATCCAAAGTGATGTAGCAGGTGGGAGAAAGGCCATGTCTAAATTCTTGAGTGTGTGTGCATGCATGTTCACACATAATGGGCAAAACCCAGAAGCAATCAGATGTTTTCTACAGACTTGAGAAAAGCCTGGGTATTGGAAGTAGGTTGTAAAAATAGGAGACCAGTACTGCTCACTTCTATCCTTCAAGGTTGGAGTGTGTCCTTGACTCTGGTAGGAAACTGCATGTTCATTCTCCAGTTCAGCCAAAGTAGATGTTCCAGATTGGGGACACCAGTAACAGAGGGTAGGTGTATCCTGAATGATAATAATCTCCTATATCCTTTCTGATCCCAGTTCCAATAGCAGCCAGGTTATTTTCCAGAGCAAAAATACATTGATAGTGACATAGAAGCTTCACAAAAAGCTAACTGGTGGTGGTGGTGGTGGAGGGAGACTTTTAGTCTAGTAGTTAAGCACTATTAAGATGACAGCAACTGACATGGGAGTCCCTGAATGTGATAGTCTGCTCTGATGTCTGACTTCAGATTCCTGCTCATGCATACCCTGGGAGGTGGCTGTGATGGCTGACGTAGTTGGTTTTCTGCCACATGGGGGATCTGCATTGAGTTCCTAGATTCCAGCTTCAGTCCAGTTCAAACCTAAATTTTCAGGCATTTGGGGATAGTATCTTTCTTTCCCTTTGTCTCTTAAATTAAAAAAAAATTAAAGCCAACTAAACTAGTGTGCTCACTGAAGCTCACTGTTGCACCAGCAGACATCATCAATGTCTTATTTCTCTATTCTTGGAAAGGAAGTAATAGCCAATGATATCAGATGTTTAAGTATAATCTCCACCAACATATGAAGACACTGAAATGAGTGAAGAGGGAAAAATGCACCTCAGGTGGAGGGAAGAAGGGAGAGAAGATGCAAGAAGAAGAAAATTTCAACAAAGCGTCAGAGAGATAAGAGAAATATTGCACAAATTAACAAAGAGTGGGATGCCACTAAAGGGAATTGAAAAATTTTAAATATGAGAATATGATAAATTCAATGGAAACTTTGAAAGATAAATTTAAAGAAATCTTTCTAAAAGTTGAACAGAAAGAAAAAAGAGGTATTAGAAGAGAAGTCAGGAAAATTAGAAATTCAATACCCAATGAACAAAAGTCCCAAAGAGGAAAAATACAGAAAATGACTATAAAGAAATATAAGAATATTTCTCTAACCTGAGGGATATTAATATTGGCACAATGCATGAAACATAACCTATACCATGGCACATGATTGTGAAATTTCAGGACATCAGGAACACAAAAGATCTTACGGAAGATGGGCCACATTAGAAAGAACAAGGATTAGAATGACATTGATCTTGTTGACAGTGACTGGTTTCTAGACAGACTCCAGAGAAACAGGTTGTGTATACTGTACAGGCAGGGCAAACGGTTGAAAATGACTTACCCTGGACACAGGAGTGAGCAGCTGGGGAAAGAGTTTGCAAAGATTGTCTATATTTCTATTAGATGACTTTTGGCATTCTTTGACATATAAAATTAGTTGTATATGCTATGTGATAAAAATAAAAAAATAAAACCAACTTTTTTTGTGAATGTTTCTTTCTTAAAAGATTTATCCAGTTATTTGAAAGGCGGAGTAACAGAGAGGGCAAAGAAGAGTTAGAGAGAGAAGTCTTCTATCCGCTGGTCATTCCCCAAATGGCGCAATGGTTGAGGTTGGTCTAGACTGAAGCCAGGAGCCAAGAGCTTTATCCTGGTCTACCAGGTATGTGTGGGGGCCCCAGTACTTGGGTCATCCTCTGCTGCTATCCCAGGCACATGAACAGGGAGCTGGATTGAAATTAGAACAGCTGGATTCAAACTGGTGCCCATATGGGATGCCAGCGCTGCAGATGCTGGCTTAACCCACTATGCCACAGCACAAGCCCCCAACCCCTTTTCTAAGAAAATAATCTCAAACTGTTAATATCTGATTCTTATTACACTCCTAGTTTATAGAATAAACAGAATTTTGTAAATCAAATGTGGGAAATATTCAATTAAAATTATACACCAATAGTTTATAATATGATGAAAAAGAAGAGACGACTAAACATATGGCTTTTTCATGTGTAGATTTTTTGACATCATAAAATACATAGCTGATATAATACACTGATATAAAATGACAACTGTGCCTCTCTAAAAGGAAATGTAGCCCCACTTCAAATCTTGCCCTCAGAATTCACAATAAAGACTGCGGCAATCATTAAGCAAGCAGAGAAAAATGACCTAATTGACTGACAAGGAATACTTTTCCATGCTCAGCTTGTCAAAGATGCATTAATACCAGCCAAGCCTAACATCTTGACCATGACATTTCAGTATGTCAATGGTTACATAAAAATTCTAAGAATACTCTTTTATTTTGAGGATGACTTTTCTAGATACTGAGATTTACTAAGAATAAGAAGTTAAATATATTATCATGGGCATTTTGAAACTCCTGTGTTTCCCACCAGGTCTTCCATCCAAGAATCCGTAATGCTTTGGACTTCAAATAATACATATGATGTCAGAATAACAATAAGGGCAGATTTAAAATGGAAGTTTGATAACATGATTTAAGTGTATTTTTCTTCCTGCATATCAAAGTAGTAAAATAGAAATCTATCAATTAATTATGTGTTAAAGAATATGTGATGACTTCCTTTTGCCTAGTATATAAAATTTGAACTCCTTAAACTTTTACTCAAAAACTAACATTTTTCTCTCCTTTACTCAGTTTTCTTTCCTTGTTTCTATAGGTTTTTTTTTTTTTTTGAGAAGCAGAGAGAGAAAGAGAGAGAGAGAGAGATATCTTGTCTACTGAGAGAGAGAGAGAGAGAGAGAGAGAGATCTTGTCTCCTGATTGAATTCCAAAATGCCTTGGGCTAAAAACAGGAAGTCAATCTAGGGCTCCCTTAGAGGATGACATGAATCCAATTACTTGAACCATCACTGCTGCTTCCCAGGGTCTGCATAGGCTGCAAGCTGAAATCTGGATGGAGCAGGGACTCAAACCCAGGCATTCAGATGTGAGATGTCTGCAGTTTAACTAGCATCTTAACCAGCATCTTAACCACCAAGCCAAATGCCCACCCCTCTTCACTGTTCTTAAGACTTTATCAGTGCAAGCCAGATCAGCGTACCTGCTATTTTTAAGTCTGAAATGTTTTCAGCCCTACTTTGTGCTGCTGGCCATGTTGTCAGCTTTGCATGTCTTCTTTCTCCCCTCTGCAAACCTCAGTGTTTCTCCACCTTACGGTGCTGATTGGAAACCCTGCTCCAGGAGCCCCACTGTGCTTGATGCTAAAGGTGGCCATTGTATGGTTATTTGGTTGGCTCCTTCTTATCACTCTGGATCCCTTGGTTTTCGCTTTTATATATCAAAACATAGTTTATATGAATTACTGGTAATTTTGCTCATATTTTTTCGTCGTAAACTTACAGCAAATTAGCAACTGATTTGTTTCTTTTGACAGCTACCTACTAGATTTCAGCTCTATGGTATCCTATTTAAAGTTGCTAAAACACTTCTATATGTCTTTACGGATATTATGTTAATTGTAAATTATGGAGTTGATGGTACCACAAAGCTCCATGGTATGCTTAGTCTGTCTGTTTTCCACAGTGGCTGCATTCCTCAGTAGTCTAGAAACTGACCTATGAGAGCTTGCTCCCTTAGGGGTTGGGATGACACCAGCTATGGTGGGGAGGCCAGGTCATGGCTGGGGCCCTTTCCAGTGAGTCCAGGCAGAAGGGAAGAGTGAACTGCAGGACACAAAAGTGCAGTCATATCAAGATGCCTGTTGACTACTGATGGGTTGAGGATTATAGTCCAATGGTCCTGGTGGTTTGAAGAGAAGAGGATGAATGAATTTAGACCCTAGAGGTGAATCTGTCCACACTCCAGGACTGTTTGATGTCCTGACATTATGCCCAAACCAGCCATCTGGGGCTCCTTAGTGAATGTGGACCTCACAACAGCCATCAGGCCTGCAGTGACTCCACGGAGGCCATGTGGGTAAGAAGCAGGAGCACGCACACAGATCTCTACCCCGCTGTCCCGCCCCCACCAGGATTACACCCAGGTGACCCTCCACCTGCTCCTCATCACAATTCAGTTCTAGGGTTTCCTCCAGCTCTCTAGGTACTCCTGGGTGGATTTTGGGGAGGGTGGGAGCTGAAAGCTTTGTTAGTTACCCATAATTCTGGGAAATGTTATATCACTGTAAGGTAAGCTTTCTTAGTCTTTTTTGTTTCATTGACTTCTTTGGAAATCTGCTAAATCTTCTCAAAACAATACTTTTTAATGAGCAAAATAAAAAAAAAGCCCATAGCATTACAAAGAAAGTATTCATATTGAAATGCACTTAATACAATTTTAATGTTTATGATGCTTCTTTATTAATAAATATCAAGATCCAATGTCCAAACTAATTGATCCATTTCTAATAGTGAGGAATTTCACAATTTCTAGATATTTAGAACAACTCTAATATGATAAGAAAATGTGTGACTTGCACTGATGATAAAATAAAAATAGTGCTAATATATGGTAAGTTGTTGAAGAAATGGCTAAATAGATTTTTGTGGGAAAGTGTAATTTGTTTTCTGACCAAATTCAGAGACCTCTGACTTCTCCATGGTTCCCCAGCTTAGGAGCCCCTACTCTACACTATCTCCATTACAGTGAAAGTAGAGAGGAAAATAGGAAGAAGTGGGACCATGGATGTTTACAAGAGCTTAGAAACCTCAGATTGAGCTTACAACCTCTGTCCATCACTTTAAGCAATGATTATATCATCTAATTAACCTGTATGGCATTCCTAGGAAGTTGGTTCTATTATCTGTGTGTAACATGTGAAGATGTCGAAGCCCAGAAAGACTGAGTAAATTGCTAAATATCAGAGAGCTAGCAAGTGAAGCAACCAGAATTAAAATATGATTCTGTTATCAGAGCCAGAGTTCTCTAAATCGTGCAGTTTGTTTTCCCTTGCAAAACACACCTAACCATCTTTGCATTCTTATGGGACAATGTCTTGCACATAATATGCATGTGACAGGTGTGTGTGTGAGTGTGAGAGAGAGAGAGAGAGAGGGAGAGAGAGTGTGTGTGTGTGTGTGTGTGTGTGTTTGCGTTTTGGTAGTGGTGGTGTTGCACAGAGGGAGTGGTTGTGAACATCTGCTTTCCTAATCTTGTTTTATTGTAATCTCAATTCCCTAAACCCTACTCTTAGGGAGGCAGGAAAAGGGAAGTCACATTAAAATCAACAACTCAAAAGTTTCTAGCATAGATCATTAGCGGTTGCAGTAGTGAAGTGCATTTAAAATCAGGTTAAAGATCTAAATCTAAATTGTGAGTAAAATGTGATTGTTTTTTCTTACTTTCCTGCCCCCAAGTCTCCAAGTTTTCCTTTATAGGACCAGTGATAGTCATGTGTTTACTGTGGATCCTTCTAGAAAATTCAATGCATGTACAAGGGAGAAGGGGAAAGTCTAGCATTTTAGTTGTTATCTTGCTACCCTCTAAGGATTGTTTCATATCACAGATACATTTAACATATAACATTTTGCTGTGAGAATGTACTCATGTACAGTCCAGAGATAAAAGGCATCAGAGGGGCCGGCGCCATGGCTCACTAGGCTAATCCTCCACCTGCGGCGCAGGCACTCTGGGTTCTAGTCCTGGTTGAGGCGCCAGATTCTGTGCCAGTTATTCCTCTTCGAGTCCAGCTCTCTGCTGTGGCCCGGGAGTGCAGTGGAGGTTGGGCCCTGCACCTACATGAGAATGATATATGCAGCTAGTCCTATGTTGACAGACATTCATGCTATCTCCAAATTTTAATTCTTTTTTAAAAAGATTTATTTTATTTATTTGAAAGACAGAGTTACAGATAGAGGTAGAGACAGAGAGAGAGGTCTTCCATCCACTGGTTCACTTCCCAGATGGCCGCAATGGCCGGAGCTGTACTGATCTGAAGCCAGGAGCCAGGAGCTTCTTCTGGGTCTCCCATGTGGGTGTAGGGGCCCAAGAACTTGGGCCATCCTCCACTGCTTTCCCAGGATGCAGCAGGGAGCTGGATCGGAAGAGGAGCAGCTGGGACTAGAACCAGCACCCATATGGGATGCCGGCGCCTCAGGTCAGGGCTTTAACCCACTGCGCCACAGAATAGGCCCCCCAATTTTAATTCTTAAAAGCAGTACATAGGCATCTCAGGGAAGAGTTAAACAGCAGTGGACACTGTGGCTCTAGGAGGGTGTGGGTGCACAGCAAAAGCACAAACACAGCACAGGATCCCAGCAGCTGAGAGTCTCAGTGCCAGCTTTGGAGAGTAGGATGAGACCAGTCTGCAGAAGCCCAAGCCACTAACAATATAGCCACAGGGAAGAGACTGTTGTGAGTCTGGCCTGAAGCCCTGTGGGGAACAGAGTACCTGCCAACCCAGAAGGGAAAAAGGGGGCACATTTCTCTCTCCCCTACATCCCTCTGACAATTGCACCCTGCAACTGCTTGAGATAGGGTGGGTATCATTTTGGAAATACATAACACCAGCTTGTGTCTGCATGCATACCGACCAGCCTGGGTCTAGCTGGGAAGACTGACGGGGGCTGAATGCCATGTAGGACTATGAAGTACCCCCAGCTTCCCAACACATCACAGGCTCTAGGGCTCAAACTGCCCAGGTGGGGTGCCCTAGGAGCATCTCTGCTCTCTGTGCAAGGGACTGACTGGCAGGGCAGTGTGGATCCTCAGTGCCCTGTGACCGAGATCTACCATGCCCAACCTGGGTGTTATCGTGGTACCACCTTACCCTGGAGCACTGAACAAAGCTCCCTGGCCACATCCAGCAAATTCCATGGGTATTCACTGAAAGAGCAGACACTCCACTAAGCCACAGAGGTACAGTCCAGAGATAAAAGGCATCAGAGGGGCCGGTGCCATGGCTCACTATGCTAATCCTCCACCTGCGGCGCAGGCACTCCGGGTTCTAGTCCTGGTTGAGGCGCCAGATTCTGTGCCAGTTATTCCTCTTCGAGTCCAGCTCTCTGCTGTGGCCCGGGAGTGCAGTGGAGGTTGGGCCCTGCACCTACATGGGAGACCAGGAGGAAGCACCTGGCTTCTGGCTTTGGATTGGCGCAATGCGCCAGCTGCAATGTGCCAGCCCTAGCAGCCACTTGGGGGGTGAACCAACGGAAAAAGGAAGACCTTTCTTTCTGTCTCTCTCTCTCACTGTCTAACTCTGCCTGTCAAAAAAAAGGCATCAGAGGGAAAAACCAACAGTATCCCCACGAATGCCTAAAAATGAATGTGGAAATTGAAGAAACAAGACTAAGAAAGACAACATGATGCTCCCCAAAAGGACACACTTCAATAATAGGGTGTGAAGATGAAGAGATTCATAACGCCAGAAACAGAATCCAAGAGATTAATCGTAGGATTACTCAGAAGCAATCAGAAACAAATACATGAATTAAAGAAATCTGTACATGACATAGATGAAAAGTTTTCTCATGAAATTGAGGTTTTAAAGACAAATCAAAATGAAATATTAGAAATGAGGAATTCAATAGATCAAATAAAAAATGCAGTGGAAAGCCTTAATAACAGACTTGGTGAGGCAGAAAAAAAGCATATCTAAGCTAGAAGACAAATATCTGCAAATTTTGTCAAATAAAAAAATAATTAAAAAAATTAAATACACTGTTGAAGATTTATGGGATACTATCCAACGACCTAACATATGGGCTTTATGAGTTCCTGAAGACATGGAAAGAGAAAATGGATTAGAAGGCTTTTTAATTAATTACAGAAAAATTCTGCAATGTGGAGAAAGAGATGTCCAAGTAAAGGAAGCACAGAATTCCTAGTAGACATGACCAGAGAAGATCTACAACATGACACACTATAGTCAAACTTTCCACAGTAAAACATAGAGAAAAGATTCTAAAATGTGCACGAGAGAAATGCCAGATTACTTCTAGAGGATCTCCAATTAGACTCACTGCTGTCTTCTCATCAGAAACCCTACAGGCTAAGGGAGAATGGTGAGATATAGTCCAACTCTTAACAAAAAAAAAAAAAAAAAAAAAAAAAAAAAAAAAAAAAAAAAAAAAAAAAAAAAACCTGTCAACCCATAAACCTGTACCCTGCAAAGCTCTCATTTAAGAACGGAGGGGAAATAAAGGCCTTCCATAACAGAAATTGAAAGAATTCTTCACCACATCTACACACAGAAACATACTCATTACTATGAAAGATTCTGAAGGTAGAAAATCTCCCAGTAAAAGTACAAAGGAAATCCATGGGAAACAATAGGAATATTTAGGGAAAAATGGCAGGAGCAAGTCATTACTTATCAATAGCCACCTTGAATGTAAATGGCCTCAACTCTCCATTTAAAACATACAGACTGGCTGAATGGATTAAAAAACAAAACTCCTCCTGGTTTGTGTTAAAGCAGATCAGAGGCTGCAAGTCAAGGGAGTGCCCAAGTCCCATCTCTAATCTTCGGTGGCCTGAACTACAAGTCTATAGTCACAGTCATGTTCTGTAGTAGTTCTTCTAAGGTAGACAATGCCCATGAGGAAAATTATATTCTCACTTTAAAACTTTCTTTCCCTTTTGTCTGAAAGGGAGGTTTTTTCTACTTACTGTATACTTCGCTGATGGCGAAGTGAATCTAGCTATGAGATTATTATTTAAGTTCTTATTTTGGCTATGCTATTACAGAAAAATGTTAGCCATCTCTTTTATAAGGTCTAAAGATTAAATTGTGCGTCCTACAGATTCCTTCATAATAGAATTAGTTTCCTACCTCGAAGAGAATAGAGAAATGAAAGAACAAGTTGGGCTTAGAATAGAGAAATGAGGGAGCAAGTCCTAGATCGCTTGCTGACAATAGCAATATCACATGAATACTTAGCAAACCGTTTCAACCATTAGATAACAACTTAAGAAAACATTTACCAGAAGGTCCAATGCCTTCTATAAATTTTAAGAATCATGTATTTGAAAACACCTCTTAAATATCTAACATGGTGTAGTTTGTTTAACCAGCAAACTTAAGCACAACCATATAAAATGTTTTTAGTTTCTTTCTACCAACAAGTTTAAAACATATGATACACAGCTTCAGGTCACACAAATTAAAATGTATCTTTGACTGATTTTAGCAGCTTAAATTTATGGACAATCTTATCTATAAGCCATTTAAAATAAAACTCTTAATAAAATTTCCCCGTGTGGACATACAATATGTACACACATATAACATAGCATAGTAGAGCAATATAGCAATTTTAATAATAGCTTTTAAAATCTTTAACTCTTTTTGTAGATTGCCAATTGATTTGAATTGCTTTTTCTTTTTAGTAACCTCAGTTAACCATACTTTCTCTCAGTTGGTACTGTTAATACATTATTGGCTTCATCTGTTTACAGAGCCATCCCAAAGTACTGAATACAATAAAAGTGGCTGGAAAAAGTCCATAGGAACCTATAGGAGGACAGCTAAACACAGAACCAACAACGCTTTAGTTTTATGAGCAGCACATCATATATAACTATGGATGACAAAAGACTTTAAGTCGCCATGTTTAAAATTATAAACTCATCAACCAACAAGAGGCACTTGCTTACTTCACAGTATTTTTGAAAGCACCTGTAGGATTTTACAAGTATTTAACCCTTTAGGCCTCTGGGGCTTTCTCATTAAGATAACTATCATGTCTAGTAACACAAGATCATTAGACTTTTTAATTCTCAAACATTTGTATTAATAGCATTTTCCATTATAGAAACTTAAAGTCTGGTACCACATCACATCTTGACAGTCCTTCTAATATAATCCGACTAGACTGATTAGTTGGTGTCTCTATAAGATGAGAGACATAGGTCCTTCGATTTTTTCAGTTGGGCCCAAACTGGAAAAACCAAAGTCCAGGATTTACTGGAAATTTTAGAGTCCAGATTGTTTGAAACTTTGATTTTTTGAATGCCTGTGAAGAATGCCAAGAAGGCTCAAACTCCAAAATATCTGGTTGAAATAAGATTCCTTAAAATCATGACATAACATAGACCAAATTTGATCATTGTTACAAGGTGATTATTCAAATCTTTGAAAATAAGCACATATTTAAATAACCCATAGTTCTTAATAAAAATTCAGCTGTTTTTGAACAATTAGAATTGAACAGACATCAAGAGAACATAATAGATTACTTTAACACATTGCTTTAACAGAGCATCAGAGTTTAATTCTATGTCAAAGAGAAATTGAGCTTCCTGTGATCTTTTGCTGTGAGGTTTCCTTCCTTTACCTTCTTTCATATTGGTGACCATGTTTCTGTGTTTCTGTGTGTAACACATCTTTAAGCATCTTTTGCAGGGCAGGATGAGTGGCAACAAATTCTTTCAGTTTCTGTTTGCTATGAAAAGTCTTAATTTCACCTTCATTCACAAATGAGAGCTTTGCAGGATATAGTATTCTGGGCTGGCAGTTTTTCTCTCTTACTACCTGGGCTATGTCTCGCCATTCCCTTCTAGCTTGTAGGGTTTCTGATGAAAAGTCTGCTGTGAGTCTAATTGGAGATCCTCTGAGAGTAATCTGACGTTTCTCTCTTGCACCTTTTAGGATCTTCTCTTTATGTTTCACTGTGGTGAGTTTGATTACAACATGTCGTGGTGAGGATCTCTTTTGGTCATGTTTATTAGGGGTTCTATAAGCTTCCTGTACTAAGATGCCTCTGTCCTTCTCCAAACCTGGGAAATTTTCTGCTAGTATCTCACTAAAAAGGCCTTCTAATCCTTTCTCCCTCTCCATGCCTTCAGGAACTCCTAGAACCCGAATGTTGGGTTTTTTAATAGTATCCTGTAGATTCCCGACAATATTTTTTAGATTTCTAATTTCTTCTTCTTTTCTTTGGTTTGCCTGTTTCCTTTCCTGTTCTCTGTCTTCTAGGTCTGATATTCTCTCTTCTGCTTCGCCCATTCTGTTTTTAAGGCTCTCTAATGTGTTTGTCATTTGATCTATTGAATTCTTCATTTCATTATGATTTCTTGTGACTATCACAGTTTCTTGTTCCACTAGTTGTTTCATTTCATTTTGATTCCTCCTTAATATTTCATTTTCACGAGAGAGATTTTCTATCTTGTCCATGAAGGATTTCTGTAGTTCAAGAATTTGTTTTTGAGAACTTCTTAATGTTCTTATCAATTTTTTGAGATCCGCTTCTTGCATTTCTTCGATTTCCTCATCTTCATAATCTTGAATTGGGGTGTCTTTTTCATTTGGGGCATCATAGTGTCTTCCTTGTTCTTGTTACCTCGGTTTTTGCGTTTGTTGTATGGCTTGTTGGAGATATTTGGTTTCTTCACCGTGGTGTTTTTTCTTGTTACGCTATGACTCTATATTAAGTGGACTGTCTGCTTTCAGTGGAGCCTTAGAGGCTTGAGATGAGTGTGGACTGAGAGCTGTGTTTGGTTCCTCAGGATTGAGGGTGTGTCAAAGATGACACTCCCAGGTTAGGCATGGTAAATCTCTCTTTTTTTTATTCAAAAGGGAAGTAATTCAGCACAGCTGAACGTAATTGGAGGTAGTTAGCAGGCAAATGATATACCCACAGTAGCCAGAGATCGGAAGCTCTTTCCCAAAGACCACACAGGGAATCTGTGCTGCCCTCAGTGTGGGCTCCAATTCTCCTGCAGTCTCCCACTGGGTTGCCAAGTTAGATGCTAGTCTCCTGTTATTTCACCCCTCCCCCCAGAGTCAGGTGTGTCTGCTAGGCTCAGGGCTGGTGCAGACCTGAGGTCGCCCTGCTTATGACGTATGTCCAAAATGGCGCCTGCTCTGTCTTGCTCGCTTTTGAGAGGTGAGTGGAGAGAGAGAAACTTGTGTCCGTATCGGTCACTTTTTTTATTTTTTTCCTCTCTCTCTTCTAGTTAGCCTGGTGAATTTTTCCCCACGGAGTTTCAAGCCCCGTTCCCTCTAGCCTCCTCTTTCCGCTTGCCCGCTGGTGTCTCGGGCTATGGAGGTTCGGCTCACCTCGCGTTCCAGCGCTGGTGTGTTGAGTCTGCTGCTGGTGTCCCAAACTTGGGCTCCCACGCTCTCCACGCAGGTCCACTGTGAATCACTAGTTCCGGAAGAGTTTCCTCTGCTGTTTCATCCCCTACTCTTCCTTAACCCTGCAGTATTTCCACTTATATTAAACTGTCTCTCCCCCAGACTAATAGTGTGCTCCCTGCCTATTCCGCCATCTTGCCGCTCTCCGGAAGAATCAATTTCATCAACACGTCCATGCTACCAAAAGCAATTTACAGATTCAGTGAGATACTAATGAAAATACCAAGGACATTCTCAGATATAGAAAAAAAATACTGAAATTCATGAAAACAAGGGACACCATGAATAGCTACAACAATCTTATACAACAACAACAAAAAAGTGGGAGGCATCACAAAACCAGATTTCAAGACATAGTACAGGGCAGTTATAATCAAAATAATCTGGTACTGGCACAGAAACAGATGTGTAAACCAATGTTGTAGAATAGAAGTGCCAGAAATCAAGCCATGCATCTACATCCAACTTATCTTTTACTAAGGAGCTAAAATCCATCCCTGAGGCAAGGGCAGTCTCTTTAACAAATGGTGCTATGAAAACTGGGTATGCTCATGCAGAAGTATGAAGCAAGACCCCTACCTTTATTACACAAAAATCCACTCAAAATTGATCAAAGACCTACATCTACGACCCAATACCATCAATTTAGAGAACATTGGGGAAACCCTGCAAGACATTGGCATAGGCAAAGACTCCTTGGAAAAGGCCCCAGAAGCACAGGAAATTAAAGGCAAAATTGACAAATAGGATTAAATCAAATTGAGAAGCTTCTGCACTGCAAAAGAAACACTCAGCAAACTAAAGAGTCAACCAACAGAATGAGAGAAATTATTTGCAAATTATGCAACTGATAAACAATTAATAACCAGAATATATAAAGAGCTCAAGAAACTCAACCACAACCAGCCAAACAATCTAGTTAAGAAATGAGCCAATGATTTAAACAGGAATTTTTCAAGAGAAGAAATGCAAATGGCCAATAGACACACGAAAAAACGCTCAGGATCACCAGCCATCGGGGAAATACAAATCAAAACCACAATGAGGTTTCACCTCAACCCAGTTACAATGGCTTTCATACAGAAATCAACAAACAACAAATGCTGGCAAGGATGTAGGGGAAAATGTCCCTAATCCACTGTTGGTGGGAATATAAACTGGTACAGTCACTATGGAATACTCTATGGAGATATCTCAGAAATCTGTATATAGACCTATCATATGACCCAGCCATTCCACTTCTGGGAATTTACCCAAGGGAAATGACAGCATATGAAAGAATTATCTGTACCCCATGTTTATTGCAGCTCAATTCACAATAGCTAAAATATGGAATCAACCCAAATGTCTGTCAACTGAAGACTGGATAAATAAATTATGGGATATGTACACCATGGAATACTACGCAGTGATAAAAAATGAAATCCCATCATTTGCAGCAAAATGAATGAAACTGGAAACCATTATACTTAGTGAAGTAAGCCAGTCCCCAAAGGAAAAATAACAAATAGTCTTGTGCTCATATTTAAAGGAACATAGACACTTTCCTGACTCAATGGCCTATTTTGGTCACTTTGTAAAAATGTCTGTTTTGGTTTATATTTTGGGTGTGGTATATACTCTTTCCCCAGAATCCTGGCAGCCTACGGCAGGATGCTAGAAATAGTTCTAATAAACAGTGTCTCGCAAACACTTCACGGCAGTGACTGCTTGGCTGAGGTGTAGCTGATTTGTGACAAGCCCCTTCACTCACACTACACTGATACAGCAACATCAGAGCATGTTACAGCTGTCTTTTTCTCTAGGCATTTAACTCATAAAATATGCCAAAAATAAATGATGCCAGTAGAAGTCCAGCAATGATGCGGCATCATACATTTCCATGGTTAACTGGGCTTTTGCTAACTTAAGACTTTTGATGTGCAGTTTCCAACTCTGGGTTCTTCTTCAAATAGGTCAAGAGTAACATATTTTTTCTGTCCACTGGGGAGGCAAGCCATCTTATAAATGTCACTGATGAAGAACACTCTCAAATGCTATAATGCTTGCTTAGATTGGTTGAAATTCAGAGCAATAAAATATTTCTGAGTATATTCTCAGAAAAACATTGTAGGTCTCCCTATTTGTCATTATTTTCTTGATCCCTTCCTACTTTTAGCTTTGAGAAGTTCAATGAACTTTACATTTGCTTTTCCTAGCCTCTGTTAGATTTTCAGGCTAAAGGGTTTTCCTAATGATTGTTGCAAATGGACAAAATTCAGGAAAAAAACTTCATGTGGAAGAGAAGAAAAATGTTAAACAAAAGTAGTGAGTGTTGATTAAAGTGATGAAAATGAGTACATGGAGTACAGATACTTCCAAAATCTGACATAAAGTACTGACCCCTTGACCTATCACTGGGCAATTACCTAACCCTGGAGACCAAGTCAAATGCTTTACGATTAGATGAGACTAAATATGGAAAAGTAATCGGTGGTACTAGGGGAAGACTTAGACCTTGAGACCCATTTTTATTTCTATTAAAGTAGTGGGAATAAGCGGGAGAAAATATAGAAGGTAATTGAGTGTTAGGAAAACATCAAAACCAGTTAGTTAGGAATGAATCCTCCTGTGCAAGAAGATAAGACTGAGGATCAAAGAGAAACTATGAGTTTCATTCATTCAATTGTTCATTTGGCTTTTTCACTGGCTCCAACATCGCTCTGTATTCTATCCCGTGTGTGCCAAAAGCACATCTATTCTGCCAGAAATCAAGCCATGCATCTACATCCAACTTATCTTTTACTAAGGAGCTAAAATCAATCCCTGAGGCAAGGGCAGTCTCTTTAACAAATGGTGCTATGAAAACTGGATATGCTCATGCAGAAGTATGAAGCAAGAACTGGATTGGAAGCAGAGCAGCTGGGACTTGAACTGGCACCCATATGGAATGCGGGCTCTGCAGGCAGCGGCCTTACCCACTATACCACAACACCGGCCCCAACATGAAGAATATTAAAATCCTAAGCATGACAGCTCTGCTGGGAGATACAGTTAATCATTTTTTTTTTCAGAGAGGAGAATATTTTTTGCTTAGATACTGAAGGGTATGAAATAATGATATTCTTCATTAAAGGCACACAATCCATTGATTTTTAGCTTTTACATTCTAAATACTGATATCTCTTCAATCTGCAAAGTGAACATTGTGACCAGTAGCTTTTCCTCCACTTCCTTATTGAACTATATGGCCTTTAAACAACTATACAGTTCTCATTTTCGGGGCTTCTCTAATATGCCTGCATTCTTCCTCCTTCGTTAGGGTTTGGTAAGAGCGCTATGAATGTGTTAGAATGGTGTAAATGATATCTGCTGTGTATGATTTGTTCCCCTCCCCGAGCCTGCCAAGGGAGGGAGGTGTTATATCTCAAGAGACTCTCTTACCAAGCCCAAGTTTTAAATAAATGAAACTTGTACAGACTCCAACACACCATCTTGAGATAACCCCAGGCCCTGAAGTATACCGACAAGCAGAATGATCACAGCCAAGTCATGGAACTGCTTTTGAAAAGAATGGCTGACATCATTAGCAGCACAAGAGTTAAGAAAAACAGCTGATTTCTTCAAACCCAGAGAGATCCTCAAGATAAGACAAAGAGTGAAACCATAGTCCCCACATTCATCCTCTCAGGATGCTTGCAGCTACCCCAGGAGCTAAAGCAGATATGCAAAGCTGCTCTTTGAGAAGCTCAGGTAATTCCTGCGTTTGCCAATATTATTTTTTCACCTCACATTTTCCCTTCGACTCCATGCTAATTGCCTTCCATTCTACTACTCAACAATTTATTCTTGGTCAGGCTACCAATGACCCATAGTTTTCAGAATCCTTTTGCCTGTTTGTCACCTTACTAAACTCCTCTTTCTCCTAAATTTTGTTCTCGTGACATCACTATCACCCTGTTCCCTTTCCGATTGCCTTTTCTCAATAATTTTTGCTGACACTTCCTCCTCTAATTCTATTGAACTATCACACATGGTGGATTGCATTTTTCCTCTTTGCTATTTATACTCTCTGACTAAAGCTTCACAGTCTATCTTTATCTGTTGCTAATTCTGTGGGTCAGGCCTAAAACTTCTTCTATAAATCCTGTGTATCCGATGACACATAGATTTCAAACTGCATACATCTGAAACAAAGCTTAGCTACTATTCTCCCCTGCCTTCCTCCCAACAACCTTGGTTGTCTCAAAGATGGCACCCTCATCCACTCAGTTAATAACATCTGGAACCTGGCAAACATCCTCAAAATACTCTTTCTATATCACCTTCACATCCAGCCAATAAGCAATTTTCTTGTAAATTTTAGCCCCTACGCCGTATGTCAAGTCTATCCCACTTTCCATCTCCACCGGCATTACCTGGTCCAAGCCACTGCGCCTCTCTGCTCTACAGCAGCAGCCTTGCAGCAGCTCTTCCGGCTCCTTTCTTCCCTGGAATACAGTCTCTGCACACCAGCCAGAGAGCAATCGGTTAAAAACTGAAATCACATTACATTTCTCCCTACTTAAAACTATGGAAGGGATCCTATGACACACTGAGTGAAATCCAGGCTCCTTAGCATGGTCCATGGAGTGCTTACTGTTCCAATCCGTGACAATGCTTTCGGCATCATAACAGTCCTTGCATTTTCTTGATAAGCCTCAGTCACACTGATCTAACATCAGTCTCTCTCCTGGCTCAGGCTTTTTGTGCTTGCTATTACTTCTTTTTAGAACATCCTTTGCTTCTTTTATTTCTTTAAATTTTTATTTATTTGTATTTTTTTGATAGGCAAGGGAGGGGAGAGGGAGAGAGGAAGAAGGAGAGAGAGGGAGAGGGGGTAGAGGGGGGAGGGGGAGAGAGAGAGAGGGAGAGGGGGGAGAGGGAGAGAGAGGGGGGAGGAGAGAGAAGGAGAGAGGGAGAGAGGGGTAGAGGGGAAAAGGAAGGGGTAGAGGGGGAGAGGGGGGAGAGAGAGAGGGGTAGAGGGGAATAGAGAGGGGTGAGAGCGGGAAAGAGAGAGGGATAGAGGGGGAGAGGGGAAAAGAGAGGGGGTAGAGGGGGAGAGAGGGAGAGAGGGGGAGAGGGAGAAGGAGTAGAGGGGGAGAGGGAGAGGGGGCAGAGGAGGAGAGGGAGAGAGGGGGAGAGGGGGAGAGGGGGAGACAGGAGGAGAGGGAGAGAGGGGAGAAGGAGAGAGGGGAGAAGGGGAGAGGGGGAGGGGGAGAGGCGAAAAGGGAGGGGGAGAGGGGGAGAGGGTGAAAGAAGGAGAGAGGGGGAGAGAGAGGGAGAGAGGCAGAGAGAGGGGGAGAAGGAAAGAGGAAGAGGGGGTAGAGGGGGAGAGGGAGGAGACAGGGGGAGAGGGGAGAAGGGGAGAGAGGGAGAGAGGGGGAGGGGGAGAGGGAGTGAGAGAGGCGGAGAGGGGGAGAGAGAGAGAGGAAGAGGGGATAGAGGAGGAGAGGGAGACAGGGGGAGAGGGGGAGAGAGGGGGAGGGGGTAGAGGGGGAGAGGGAGAGGGAGAGGGAGAGGGAGGGAGGGGGAGAGAGGGGGAGAGAGGGGGAGAAGGGGAGAGAGGGAGAGAGGGAGAGAGGGGGAGGGGGGAGCGGGGGAAAGAGAGGGAGGGGGGAGAGGGGGAGAGGAAGAGGGAGAGGGGGAGAGGAAGAGGGAGAGGGAGAGGGAGAGGGAGAGGGAGAGGGAGAGGGAGAGGGAGAGGGAGAGGGAGAGGGAAATCTTCTAGCTATTGATTCACACCTCAAATGCCTGCAATAGCTAGGGTTTCACCAGGATGAAGTCGGAAACCCAGAACTCAATCAGATGCTGGTTGGGAGGGACCAGCTACTTACTATCACCTGCTTCTCCCAGGGTGCACATAAGCAGGAAAAGGAAATGGGAAAAAAAAAACTGGGACTCAAACCCAGAGCCAGAACTTGAACCCAGGCACTCTGATCTGGGAGGTGGGCATCCCAACTGGTGTCTTAACCATTGCTGCAAATATTTGCCCCTGCCTGGTTCATAGCTTGCTCCTCCTTTGTCTTTCAACTCTCAGCTTCAAAGTCCCCTCACCACACACGCCTCTCTCAAGACTTCACCTAAGGTTCTATTTTCTTTTTTCTGAACTGGTATGAAGGTATTTCTTTTTCTCTGTGTCATTTCAGGTACTTTCAGAATCAAATCAGGAAAGGACATATAAATCAGAAGCAAAGTCCGGATTTGGAAAAATAAGTAGATGATGGAGTCATTTGACTGCCTCCCTACAATTTTTAACTTTCATTTTAGGCATGGAAAGCCAAGACACTCTGGAAAAAAAAAGACCTAAATGAAAGATCTGTGCAAGTGAGATCCCAGTAGAAAGAACGGGCCATCAAAGAAGGAGGTACCTTTTTCTGAAGGGAGGAGAGAACTTCCACTTTGACTATGACCCTGTCGGAATAAGATGGAAGTCGGCGAGCCCTAAAGGCTTCCATAGCCTCGGCAACTCATGACTAGAGCCTAGGGAGATTACTGACGCCATAAACAAGAGTGTCAAATTGTTAAGTCAACAATAGGAGTCACTGTGTACTTACTCCTCATGTGGGATCTGTCCTTAATGGGTTGTCCAATGTGAAGTAATGCTATAACTAGTACTGAAACAGTATTTTTATACCTTGTGTTTCTGTGTGGGTGCAAACTGATGAAATTTTTACTTAGTATATACTGAATCGATCTTCTGTATATAAAGATAATTGAAAATGAAAAAAAAAACTTGGTGTTAAATTGGAAATTGCATAGAAAATTAGTCAATTCTTAAAAAAAAAATCATGTAGGATCTCTGTCCTTAATGTGCTGTACATTGTGATTTAATGCTTATTTATTTATTTATTTTTTGACAGGCAGAGTGGATAGTGAGAGAGAGAGAGAGAGAGGTCTTCCTTTTTGCCGTTGGTTCACCCCCCAATGGCTGCTGCGGCCGGCACATTGCGCTGATCCGAGGCCAGGAGCCAGGTGCTTCTCCTGGTCTCCCATGCGGGTGCAGGGCCCAAGGACTTGGGCCATCCTCCACTGCACTCCTGGGCCACAGCAGAGAGCTGGACTAGAAGAGGAGCAACTGGGACAAGAACCTAGTGTGCCAGCGCTGCAGGCAGAAGATTAGCCTATTGAGCCACGGCACTGGCTCAGGGCAACATCTTAATTTAAACTGCAGTGAAGTGGGTCCATAGGATGCTAAAAGAATATTGTAAGGTCATGTTGCCAATCTCACTTGTATGGAGAGAGAACTTTAAAGATTTAGGATATACAGTTCACTACTAATTTGCCTAAGAAGGTAGCAGATGATGGCCAAGTACTTGGGCCCCTGCCACTCACATGGGAGACCTGGATAGAGTTCTAAGCTCTGGCTTCAGTCTGACTCAGCCGAGGCCATTGAAGTCATTTGGGGAGTAAACCAGCAGATGGAAGATCTCTCTCCCTTTCTCTCAGTTTCTGTCACTCTTTCAACTAATTAAATTAAAATAAAAATCTCAGATATAATTTAATAGCATATCCCTAAAACCTATGTTTCTCAAAATGCAAATTAAAACTTATGTGGGGTTATGAAATTAAGATAGTAGGTTATCAATAGCACTTGAAAAAACAATAGATTTCATGTCTATATTCATATGTGTATGTATTACAAATACAAGTAGAGTATTTAGTGAAAGCAACTACAGTAACCTAAACTGTATGTGTGTGCAAGTGTCTGTGTGTACATGTGATCCAATACTTATTTCAAGCTGTGGTAAAAACAGTTTTTTTTTAAATATTTAATTTATTTATTAGAGAGATAGAGTTGCAGACAGTGAGAGGGAGAGACAGAGTGAAAGGTCTTTCATCCACTGGTTCATTCCTCAAATGGCCACAATGGATGGAGCTGAGCTGATCTGAAGCCAGGAGCCAGGAGCTTCTTCTGGGTCTCCCACATGAGTGCAGGGGCCCAAGCACTTGGGCCACCTTCTACTGCTTTCCCAGGCCATAGCAGAGAGCTGGATCGGAAGAGCGGCAGCCAGGACTAGAACCTGTGTTCATATGGGATGTCAGCACTGCAGGCGGAGGATTAACCTACTGAGCCTCAGAGCCAGCCCCAAAATAGCAGGTTTGAAAGGCTCTTTATTCAGCCCTCCAGTATATCTAACGTCAGCTATGATTCTGACTGAAATCACTGTAGAGTGTAAAAGGGTCAAGGACCTTTCGGCTGTTGCTTAAAAGCAGAGCTGCAATCATTTCTCCTTAGATCAAAAGAAAACCGATATCCTCTTGCTTCTGCTTGAGGTTATGCTCAAAGCTCCTCTCCACAAAATGCTGCAGTGGAGGGTGAAGTTCCTGGATCTGTCCAAATGCTGAAAGAAGCTCTGAGGTGTAGCTGTTGAATTCTGCCCCTTAAAACCCAATGTGGGGTTGGGCGTTAGTGAAGCAGCAGATGCCACTTGGGATGCCTGCATCTCAAATCAGCGTGCCTGGGTTCTATCCAGGCTCTACTCCTGATTCCAGTTTCTGCAAATACAGACCATAGGAGGCCGTGGGTGATGGCTCAAGGACTTGTTTCCATGGCACTCACATGAGAGACCCTTATTAAGCTCTAGTTCCTGGATTTAGCCTAATCCAGCTCCAGCTGTTGTGTGCATTTGGACGGTGAACCAGCAAATGAATGGATGAATGATCTCTTTCTCTCTCCCTCTCTCTCCTCTCCCTCTCTTCCTCTCTCCCTATCTCTCTCCTCTTGTCTTTCCTTTGGCTGCCATTCAAATTAAATATATATATATATATATATATATATATATATATATATAGTCAAATAAATAAATAAATAAAAGTTTAAAAGGTTCAATGTGGCAAGCTTGGAAATTTGACTTCTGAGTAGGGGTGAATCCTGGTTGATTTGCCAGAATGTGATGGTCTTGAAATATATATGTTAAACATGCAGATCAGGTATCTGAGGTGATAGATATGCCAATAACACTGCTCTAATCATTACACATTGTTCACATGCATTTAATTATTCAATGTATTATATATATTATGTATATAAGTATACAAGGTATTATATATTGTATTCAATAAATATTTATAATTACTATGTGTCAATTAAAAATAAAGATATGTATTTTTTAAGATTGTGTAGATCAAGGGTACCACCCAAAGTGTCCCTAGGTGTGAGGCACATGAGATAAATATGTGAATACATCTAGGTGGATAAAAACTAAAGAGGAATGAGGACATGGTGAATTAGAAACTGTGTGACGCTCTTGAGAACAGCAGCCAGTACCCAGTTCCAACTGATTTTTGTCTGTGGCAATGTGATCTCAGTGTTTTCAGTCCTCATAGGTTGTCAAGAGATCCAGATACCACATTTTTAATGTAAAATAATTTGCTTTAAATATTGGGAACATATGCTTTTTTTAAAAAATAAGATTTATGTTTTTGAAAGACACAATGAAACAGTCAGAGAGAAAGACAGAAAAGAAGAGAGATTGATCTCTTCTGTCTATTGTTTCACTCCCTAAATGGCTGCAACAGCCAGGTCTCATCTAGACTGAGGCCAGAAACCAGGGACACCATCCAGGTCTAAAACATAAGTGGCAGGAACCCAAGAACTCGTTGTGTGTACTTGTCGTCTTCACAGGCAAATTAGCAGGAAGCTGAATCAGAAGCAGAGTAGCCAGGACTTGGACCAATGCTCCAACCAGCACTGTAACTGGCAGCTTATCCCACTAGTCCATAAAACTAGCTCTTGAAATATTCCTTGGATAAGGTTTACTCCATTGGCTCCTAGTTTGCCTCTTTGATCAGACATCGCCTTTTTTTATATCAAAAGAGCCCTTTTTAAAATGAAATTTCTGTGGAAGTCCAATAATCAAAATCACCACCAACCAATTACACCTCTTGGTAGTGGGGTGGGGCAAGATCTATATCCACTTGTCTCTTTCCAGTCTTTCTAAGTATGAACCAATGATTTCTCATAGTTCTAGAAAATGGAAAAACCACAGATCTAAATACTAAAAGTATGGTCTAAGATGGAATTATTTTGTATTTTTATTCAAAATGGCAATTTTCCATCAGATTTTATTATTGCTTGAGAACATTTTTATATTAGTACCATTGTGTCATCACATAGAGAAGAATACTTGTCTTTGAAAGGTTTTATATGTTTTTTTTTTAAATTTTTTTTTTGACAGGCAGAGTGGCCAGTGAGAGAGAGAGACAGAGAGAAAGGTCATCCTTTTCCGTTTCGTTGGTTCACCCTCCAATGGCCGCTACAGCTGGCGCGCTGCGCCCGGTGCACCATGCTAATTCGAAGCCAGGAGCCAGGTGCTTCCTCCTGGTCTCCCATGCAGGTGCAGGGCCCAAGGATTTGGGCCATCCTCCACTGTACTCCCGGGCCACAACAGAGAGCTGGACTGGAAGAGGAGCGACCGGGACAGAACCGGCACCCCAACTGGGATTAGAACCCGGTGTGCTGGCGCCGCAGGCAGAGGATTAGCCTATTGAGCCACAGCGCCGGCCTGAAAGGTTTTATATGTTATACAGATCTTTTAAATGAGCAGGAGTAAACTATTTAGGTAAAAGTTATAAAAAAAAAAAGTCATCTAGACACAATCTAGTTTTAAGCCGTTCTAAATTAGAATTGACACTTTTAAATCCATTCTGATATTGCCATGTTGATATAGAAAACATTTGAAATTTTATTAAAAATCATAAGTTGGCCCATAGATTATCCTGAGATTCCTTCCAGAATAAGGCCAACTATAAATGAAAATTTTAGAGATAGTCCCCATCTAGGGAATCAAAAGCTGATAATAGATCCAGAGTATTGGGAAAAAAAGAATTTTTCAAAACTATATTCCCATTAAGAGTGGGACTGAGTCCTGTAGTTAAATGATATGCTCAAAAATCCCACTGTTAATCTTGAGGTGGGGCTAGCATCCAGCCTTCTCGATTCTGAGCTGCTGTTTTAGTTTGGCTTCCCCTTCTCTATCCAAGTCATCCAGGATTTGAGAGCAAGCTCCCTCGGGCCAGCATGTGGTGCAGCAGATTAAGTTGCCTCTGGAGACACTGGTATCTTCTACCAGAGGCCAGGTCAAGTCCTGGCTGCTGCATTTCCTACAGAACTTCCTGCTCTAGTGATTGGGTAAGCAGCGGAAGACAGTCCAAGACTGAGGCCCCTGTAACCCATGTAGGAGACCTGGAGGGGGTTCCCAGCTCCCGGCTTCTTCCTGGCTCAGCACTAACTGTTGTGGCCATTTGGGGAGAGAACCAGTGGATAAAAAATAAACAAAAACCCTCTGTCTCTCCTTCTCTGTCTCTCTGCCTTTCAAATAATTAAACCTTACCCTCCCGAAGAAAGATTTCAAGACTCTGATTCAAGCTAGTTTTTTTAATGACTTTTTTATTTATTGAGAGGCAGAGTTACAGAGACAGGGAGACACAAAGAGAAAGGTCTTCCATCTGCTGGTTCACTCTCCAAATGACTGCAATGGCTGGAGCTGGTCCGATCCAAAGCCAGAAGCCAGGAGCTTCTTCTGGATCTCTCACGTGGGTGCAGTGGCCCAAGCACTTAGGCCATCTTATACTGCCTTCTCAGGACATGAATGGGGAGCTGCATTGGAAGTGGAATAGCGGCCGGCGCCGTGGCTTAACAGGCTAATCCTCCACCTGTGGCGCAGGCACACCGGGTTCTAGTCCCTGTCGGGGCACCGGATTCTGTCCTGGTTGCCCCTCTTCCAGGCCAGCTCTCTGCTATGGCCCGGGAAGGCAGTGGAGGATGGCCCAAGTCCTTGGGCCCTGCACCCGCATGGGAGACCAGGAGAAGAACCTGGCTCCTGGCTTCGGATCAATGAGATGCACCAGCTGAGGTGGCCATTGGAGGGTGAACCAACAGCAAAAAGGAAGACCTTTCTCTCTGTCTCTCTCTCTCACTATCACTCTGCCTGTCAAAAAAAAAAAAAAAAAGAAAGAAAGAAAAAAGAAGTGGGGATAGCCCAGACTTGAACCGGCGCCCGTGTGGGATACTGGTGCTTCAGGGCAGGTTTAGCCTATTTACACCACAGTACCAGCTCTGCAAGCTAGTTTTGACCAAAGCTGCAGTGAGACTAGACATTTTAAAACAAAGGAATTTTTTTCACACATATTTTATCTATAATCTTTTTATTATAGAAATAGTTGATAGCCTTTGTGAGAGGTGGATAGAATTGCTGAATACAAAGGTGGTAAGCCTAAAATGTAGATTATTTTCTTAACAAATTTCAAATACATAATGCAAATTTCACAGCTTGTCTGGTCTGTGTAACCCCTTCCTGCTCACTTACTACAGTGGCAAGAGTGGGAAATGAAATACACAGAAGTATTATTTATTCTTCCAACACATATTCTATGCTAATTGTTTGCAGTACTAATTTTTTAAATCTATTTTTGAGGCCCAAACTTCTGCAAAATGAAAACAGCTTTCACACTGAGACAACCTCTTCATATTCTCTCTCTACCGTTGCCTCCTGCCTCAAATCTCATTTCTGCTAACTTCTATTGAACTCTTGACCTTGGGTAAAGACGCGGTTTTGCATGAATTTTTGAAAGTGACTTTGGTGATGTAGCTGCTAAATGTGCATGATAGACATGTAGCTTACCTTGGAGGCTCTTGGGGTTTTTAAGCTACTATGCCAGAAAGGAGCCTGGTCTGGGGAAATGCAGCTAATGTCTCCCAGCTGTGCAGGGGAAGTGTGAACAGCTCTGTCAGAAGAGCTCCCTCTCTCTCCTTTCTCCCAGACAGTACCTTAGACTCAAACCATCACTTCTCATTTACTGTTTGGACAACAGTGATGGAACTGCTGCTTTCTTGCCCTCAGAGAAGTGGGCTGAAGAGTCTAGAGCCTGTCTTGCAGTTACCCTGGGACAAAAGAAGTCGGAGGCGCAGGCCTGGTCTTGAGGAACACATAGAGAAGCTGACAGAAGACATAGATTTTTTTTTTCCCCCCACAGCATTGGCCTGAAGGTTTCTGGTAGACCTGTAAGTCATACAAGGAGAAATGACATTTGTGCCATTTCTGGACCTGTAGTTTTCTCCAGGTGAGAAAACTAAATGCCACCACTTAGTCCTGGGAGCAATCCAGCGTCTTTTGGTAAATTTACAAAGCCTGCTTGTTAGAATGTTGGCGATTTTGTGAGATAAAATCTGTTAGAAGTGACAGAAATATAGGGAGCACAAACTTTCAGAAACAAACATTAAAATTTGACCATGGGCAATAATGTCAGCCTTAATGGCTCATCAGAAACCAGATTAAGCAAGCATATATAACTGGTAGTTATTCCTCCTATCTCCTCTTATAAGAAAATCCAAATGCATTGAACAAGGCTAGAAATTTCCCAGCTTTCCCAGCTTGCTTTGCAGGCTGGGTTAGTCATGTGATTTGATTCTGATTCATGAGGGTGACTTCCAGGAGAGAGTTTTCTTATGATTAAAAGTGTTAAGGGTAATAAAAGCTATTTTCTCTCCTTTTTAAAATCTTTTGACATTAAAAGGAGGTCTTATCAGAGTAGAGATTTCCTTGGTTCACTTTATGAGTTATGTACCCATATTTACATGCATACTAGTTTCTCATATTAACTTGCTATGTGAATGATAGGATGCAAACAGCTGTGAGGGACTATGATTTTTTTAAAAATTACAATTCAGGGGAAGTTATTTTTTGCAATATTTTTAATTTAATTTTTAACTTTTTTTTAAGGTAAACAGATTTTATGTCTTTCAAATACAGATTTAGGAGCATAGTGATACTTTCTACCCTACCCTCCTCCTTCCTGTCTTATTCTTTTTTAAATTTTTTAATAATCTATTTTGTTTGTTTTATACCCATAAAAATAATCCTACGCTAAGAATTGAACAAATAGTAAGAAGAAAAAACACTGTTCCTCAACAGTAGAGACAAGGGCTATAAACAACCACTTAATCTCAAAATGTCAATTTTGTTCAAACATTACTTTTTTTGTATTCTGTTACCACAAATCAGAGAGAACATTTGGTATCTGTCTTTTTGGGACTGGCTTATTTCACTAAGTATAATGGTTTCTAGTTGCATCCATTTTGTTGTTGAAAGACAGGATTTTATTCTTTTTATATGGCAGAGTAGCATTTCATATTGCATATATACCATATTTTCAAAATAAAGAGTTATTTATTTAAAAGTCAGAATTACAGAGAGAGAAGGAGAGAGAGAGAGAGAGAGAGAGATCTTCCATCTGCTGGTTCACACCCTAGATGGCTGCAAGAGCCAGGAGTTTCTTCTAGGTCTCCCACAAGGGTAGCAGGGGCCCAAGTACTTGGGTCATCTTTTGTTGCTTTTCCCAGACCATTAGCAGGAAGCTGGATCTGAAGCAGAGTAGCCTGGACATGAACCAGCACCCATATTAGGATGCTGGTCTCTCAGGCAGTGACTTTATCCACTAAGCCACAATGCTGGACCCTACATTTTCTTTATCCAGTCATCAGTTGATGGATATCTGGGTTGATTCCATATCTTAACTACTGTGAAATGAAGTGCAATACCCTTGGAGGTACAGATAACTCTTTCATATGCTGAATTCATCCTGTTTGGGTAAATTCCCAGGAGTGAGATGTCTCGGTCAGACGGTAGATCTATTTTCAGCTTTCTGAGGTATCACCATACAGTCTTCCACAATGGCTGCACCAGTTTACATTCCCACCAACAGTGGATTAGTGTACATTTTTTTCTCACATCCTTGCCAGTATTTTTTGTTTGTTGATTTCTGAATGAGAGCCATTCTAACTGGGGTGAGGTGCAAACTTATTATGGTTTTGATTTGCGTTTCCCTAAAGGCTAGTGGTCCTGAGTATTTTTCATGTGTCTATTGGCCATCTACTTCCATCTGGAGTGCTGCATTTTTTTAGTAAAGATAACTCCATAATTTTAATGGGAGTTTTTAGGGTCTTAAGGATAATGAAGCTTTATTCCAATGATCAATGATTTTTTGATTCTATCGGTTCTGTGAGTCTACAAGTTTAAGTCTTGATCATAGTCCTTTACTGAATTACTCTTTGTTTAACTCCTTTGCTTGGGCTTAATGGAGTCATGGTCATAAATCTATGTAAAAAGCAACAGTTTACTCCTCCCAAAGAGAATGCCATAACACATCTATCATACCTAATACAGCTATTGGTTTCCTGCGGCTGCTGTAACAACTTACTGTAAGCTGAGTGACTTAAAGCACCACAAACTTATTCTCTCATAGTTCTGGAGGCTAGAAGTGAGAATTCAGTATCAGTGGGCAGGAGTCATGGAATGCATGAGGGCCACAGTCTCTCTGGAGGCTCTAGCGGACAATCATTTTTCTCTTTCAGCTTCTGCATCACTTGTCTTGTGGCTGTCTGACTCCGATCTCTGCCTCGTGACGACATTGCCCCCTCCTCTTCTGTGTGCATCAAATCTTCTTCTGTCTTCCTTTTATATGGATGCATACTGTCTCACATGGACAATCTGGTCTCAACATCCTTAATTTTGGGGGCAATGGCAGTATTGTGTTAGTTGACATCTTTTGGTCAGTTGAAGGATGTGCGTAGTTAGGATTAGTGAACAGAAATAGCTTGTGTCATGTGCAGGCTACAGCACTCCCCCAAATTTTGAAATTGGGCATATAAGGAGTTACAAAAGCTTTATGACAAATGTGTGTTTTGAAAATTAAACAGAGTTTCAAAATATTTTGCACCAAATTTAATTTCTTTTAATTTCATTTTATATGAACTATTTCAGTTACCCTCATATAACTGCCGGTGTGAGACCTCAAGAGCCGATTCCCTCTGCCATGAGTCCAGCAGTTTTTGGGATTCCCCAGGAAGAAGACATGACACAGAGCTCACTACTGACTTGCAATGACAAACACTATAAATGAGGATGAGTGAGGAAAAAATGTACACAGTTAGAAGTCACTACATTTAGGTTTTCCACTTTGATTTTATTTTTTGCTGTGCCTTGATGTGTCATTACTGATATTCCTAGAATCTAAGCTCACAACACCCTGCTGGTTAAAAAAAGAGAACAGTTTTGCTTTTACCATGGTTCAAGATCTACTTCTCACATGGGTAAAAATGGGAAGTTTCATTATCCATTTCTTCTAGGGAAGTCCTATCCCCAATTCACATAAGAGCGCTATAAATTATCTTTAGTTCATTTCCCAAAATGTGGGACATTCCACCTTTTATTAAGAATGGTTTCAATGAGATACATTTGGTTATAATTCACAAGCCATAAAATTCATGCTCTTCACATATAATTGAGTAGTTTTTAGTACAGTCATAGAATTGTGTGTTCATAATCAATATATAATTTTACAACATTTTTATAGCCTCAAAAGAAACCCTGTACCTAACTAAAAGTTACTCCCCCTTTCCAATCTCTGCCCTCAGATTTGGGAGAATCTTAATCTACTTTCTGTCTTTATGGGTTTGTCAATTCTGGAATATACCATATAAATTTGATCACACTTCTGTGGCATTTTGTAACTTCCCTGTGTAGTATATCTTCAGAGTTCATCCTTGCTATAATGTGTATAAGTCTTTCATATTTTGTGGCAGAATAATATTCCATTGTATGAATATACCTTTTGTTTATCCACTCATCAGTCAATGGGCATTTTGGTTGAATATATATATATATATATATATATATATATATATAGGCTATTGTGAATAGTGTTGCTACGAAAATTTGTATACAAGTTTTAGTGTGGACATGTTTTCGACTCTGGGTTATTCAATCTTTGAATTAAATGTGGATCATGAGCAGTCCAACCTAATCCTTTTTCAAAATTGGCTCCATTTTGAGATGATAGAAAGATTATATTACATGTCTGTAGTAGTTTAATATAATTGGAGTTAAAAATTACCAAGACTTGGGCTTAAAACAACACAGATTTATTATATTACAGTTTTGGAGATCAGAAGTCCAAAATGGATGTCTTTCAGCTGAAAATCAAGGCATGGGCAAACTTGAGAGCGTAATCTGTTTCCTTGTCTCAGCCCCAGTGATCCTTGGCTTTTTGTCCTTTCCATCTCTGAAGTCAGCTATTCTCTCCCTTTGCATCACTGCTGTTCTTACTCTTCTGCCTCCCTCTTCCACATTTAAAGGACCATTATGGTTACACTGAGGCCACCTGAATAATCTAGGCTAATCTCTTTATGGTCTCTGATTGGACACCTTAATCCCACTTGCAACCTTAATTCCTCTTTACCAGGTCTTATGACATAGCATATTTACATATTCTGGCACATTTTTGGTAGTGGGGGTGTGGGTCAGAGCGGGACATTATTCTGCCTACCACAATACCTTTGAGCACCCTTGGATCTCTGTTCCCATCCTTTGGAAACAACTGTTTATCATTTCTCCTTCTCAACCAAAGGAAAAGCTATAAAATGCTGATAGAAGACAGTCTAAATCAATACCTAAATATAATCCATCTGCTAGAAATGCAAACTATACATCCACTTTGGAATATAGTTTGGCAGCTTCTTAGAAAACTAAACATGCTCTTGCCATATGCTCCAGTGATCACACTCTTTAGTGTTTACGTAGATGAGCTGAAAAGCGTATGCCCACATAAAACCTACACACATGGATGTTTATAGCAGTTTTATTCATAATTGTCAAACCTTGGAAGCAACCAAGCTGTTCTTCAGTGGGGAAATGAATGAACAAATATGGTACATCCAGATGATGGAATATTAGTTGGTGACAAAAGGAAATGAGCTAACAAACAATAGAAAGACATGCAGGAAACTTAAACACATAATGCCAAGTGAAAGGAGCCAGTCTGACAGGTGTATCTATTGTATGATATATATGACATTCTGGAAAGAAAAAAAAGTAGAGAGACAGTATAAAGATGAGTGGTTGTGAGGAAATCTGGGAAATGAGAGGGATGAGTAGGTTGAGTTCAAGGAGACTGTTAGAGCAGTTAGATTATCTTGTCTCACATTGTGATGATGGGGAAATGTCATTCTATATTTGTCAAAACCCATGGCATGGACAACAGGAAGAGTGAACCTAATTCAAACTGTGTAGTCTACTGAACATGTCAACATTGTCTCAATAGTAACAAATGTACCATAGGAATACAAGATGTTAATAATAGGGGAAATTGTGTGTGTGTGCGTGTGTGTGTAATGGGGTATATGAGGACTCTATTCTTCTTGCTTAATATTTCTGTAAACAGAGACTGCTCTAAATACATTTTACCAATTATTTTCAAAATTCAATCCAACAGGTGCACACTGACCACAGTAAAAGTAAGTTTTCATGTCATTTGTCAGAAATATGCCGCTTTTTTCATCTGCTCTTTTTAAATCTCCATATTTCAGAAATCTTTCTTTAAAAGTATACAATCAAAAGTCCACTTGGATGAGTCTTTTTCTGAAACAAAAGATCAAGTGACTTCAAAAATAAAGTCTAGTGTCTATTTCCTACAAGACAGAAGTGGCTTATAACTTTTAAATGACAGTTTTTATTTTCAATAGAATTCATTAGAATTTCAAGCATCTTTCAGGTTGAATCTCAGTTGCACCACCCTCTTAACGTCTATACTGTGGTTCAGAAATCTGAGAACAAATCTCCACACCAGGTAGCTCTGTATGTTAGAAGGAATTCAAAGGGATTTCATTTCAGATACAGCCATTGTACGTTCAATCTCAATGGAAGCGATTTTTGCACTTCCTAAGTCATCCTCAGACCCCCAGGGGTTTGCTCCTTTAGCAGAGAAGCAAAGTCTCCTCCAGTGAATACTGAAATAGACATTTGAGCACTGCCATCAGCTCCTGTTTTTCCGTGAGGACTTCTGGCAGGTCAAACTTGCTCATCATTATCACTTCTACTCAAAAATTATGAAAATTCAAGTCAATCACCAATAAAGTGAGTTTGTTTAAATCTTAGGCAAGATTCTAGGCTGTGTCTTATAGTCCCCAACCCCATGGGGATATGATCTTATAGGAGACTAAAAAATGTGGGAAGTATTTAGAATTAAAGTTAAAAATTTAGCTCAATTTGGTTATTCTTTCACATTGGTTTTGCAACTACAGCCATGACTCACGAGTCTTATGGTATCTTTGTTCTCCAGGTCCACATAGTGCCCTTACTCAGAAATCTAATAGCCTCTGATAGACTCCCTTATCTCAGTTGCTAGAAGTATTATTGCATGTAAAGAATATAGGAGTCATATTCATGTGCTTTCTGGTTTTTTAAATCTATCAGACAGATTTCTGGGTATTTATTTTTTAGTTAGTCCAAAAACTCAATGTAGAAATATCTCACCTTATAAGATCCATTTATTTAGGATTTATGTGAGAGGAAGGTGCTATATTTTTGCCACTGTATTTTCTCTCACCACTCCTCCTTGTTAGTTTTCATTTTTGTATGTGATTTTTCATTTTGGTGCTAGAAAATACAACAGGAAACATACAAGGAATCCCCTGTGTGCTTAATTATTATCTTTAAATTTATATGCTAAACTTTAAGGTGTTATTTGCCAGCTTTCTTCATTGCAAAGCTACTATTTCTCTATTTGTAATTAATTAGTATTTATAGGGAAATACTGATATTGTGTAAATACTCTGTCATCAAATTTTTGCTCACTAATGTAATATCCACTGATAATTCTTTCCTAGACCAAACATTACCATGATTATTTGAAAAGTGGTGATTTTAAAATTATTTATGTATTTAGAGAGACTGTCAAAGAGTTCCCATCTACTGGCTGAATCTTCAAATGTGCATAATGGCCCCAGGTTGCCTTGAGTAGGGAACTTAATCCATGTGAATATCAGGGACCCAACTACTTGAGCCACAACTGTGTGCCTCCTAGGTCTGCAATAGGAAGAAAATATTAGGAATCAGAAGTGGAGGCAGGACTCTAACAAGGGATGCAAACATGCAAATGGCATCTTAACTGGTAGGAGGCCAAACAACTGCCACAAAAGTTGTGATGTCAAACTCATTTCATGGACTTCTTATGTGATGCATTAAGAAGGACAAGCTATCATGTGTGTGGTGTTCCTGCCAAAAATGTGCAACTTGAATCTAATTATGAGAAAACATCAGATAAGCCAAAATTGAGTGCACTGTACAAAAAAATGGCCTGTTATCCTAAAAATGTCAATGTCACGAAAGAAAAGGAAAGGCTGAGGAACTGTAACAGACTAAAAGAGTCCTAAAAGACATGGAACCTAAGTGCAACTAGAAATTTGCTATAGTGGTATCCATTGTGACAGTTGGTGAAACTGGGATATTGGCTGTAGATTAGATGACAATATTACCTCAGTGCTACATTTTACAAATATGAGAACTACATTATGGTTTTGTGAGAACATTGTTGCTTAAGAAAATATATAATGATAATTAATGAAGGTGATGATACATAATGATAATTAATGGGGATGAGATTAGCAATTTACTCTCAATGTTTCAGACAAACAGTATGAGTTTGAAATTAAGGCAAGAATAGTTAGGCATAAATGGAAATGTGTTAACAATGGTCAAATCCAAATAAAGTATCCTTGGAAGCTGTCTGTAATATTCATGCAATTTATCTTTTAAATTTTTTTTAAAAAAGGTAAATTCACGCTCTACATGAAAAAATGTATGTTTTTATGACCTTGGACATTTATTACCATTTTTAAGTATGATGTAGTGTTGTTTTTTTTTTTTTTGTTTGTTTGTTTTTTTGACAGTCAGAGTTAGACAGTGAGAGAGAGAGAGACAGAGAGAAAGGTCTTGCTTCTGTTGGTTCACCCTCACAAACGGCTGCTATGGCCAGCGCACTGTGCCAATCCGAAGCCAGGAGCCAGGTGCTTCCTCCTAGTCTCCCATGTGGGTGCAGGGCCCAAGCACTTGGGCCATCTTCCACTGCCTTCCCGGGCTACAGCAGAGAGCTGGACTGGAAGAGGAGCAACCAGGACAGAGCCGGCACCCCAAATGGGACTAGAACCTGGAGTACCGGCGCCACAGGCAGAGGATTAGCCCAGTGAGCCATGGCGCCGGCCTGATGGTAGTGTTTTAAAATACTGTATAGAGGTATGTTCTTTCTATTTTTACTTCTTCAAGAATCATCTGTCTATATGTAATTTACAAATTGCAGTGAAACTACTATTTACAAAAATAAGATAGGTAAGGATGAACAGTAAGGGACATTAAAAATAATGAAACAATTGCATCTTTGGAAACCTGTGGCATCATGATTCAAGAGCACGCTAGCAATTCAGCTATTGTTACATCCCCTTGGTTATTTACCATCACTGGTCTTTTGCCTAAAGATTATGCTATTCTCAAGACCCGGCTTTTTTTTTTTTTTCTTTGATTCCTTCTATCACATCAGCTTCTCCTGTGAATCTTGCATTCAAAATTTCTCAAAGGAAGATCTCATTGGGCAGCTTGAGCAATAGACTTGGTGGAACTCTCTTGCCAATCCATGTCATAGGCAACTGGTCTCCCTTATTTTGAACTTGGGGTCACAGTTTGCTGTGCAAACCAGCATCAACTAAACTTCAGTTCTTCACAGCTCCAACAACAGAGATGGTACTCCATGTCACTTTGAGAATTCACAGTCAATTCATGTCAGGTATCACATCCAAAGAACACATGAGAAATCTTTGAGAATAGGCTACCCATGGCCACTCTTCTAACATTCAGCCATTCCCTTCTTGCTCACTCAGGACTCTTTGGTATAAATAAAGATTAGTTAGGGCCTCTCTAAGTCTATAGATTCTCTACAGAAAAGAAACCAATTGCAGTGGTGAGTTGTGGGACTGGGGGAGGTGAGGATAGAATTTGATGATTTGTTAATGGTTAAGACACTGATTGGGTTTTATTTCTTTAAGAGATGGCTGAATAGAGAAGCTCAGAGTTTATTTCCTCCTATACTGAGAGGACCCAAAGCAGCTACATATCTAGTTCGGTGCCCCTGGAAAAGCACCTGTATGCAGGAAGTGAACACCAGGGATGTGTTAGGACCCCAAGATCAGGTATAGCATCATAAAGAGAGGAACAAAGTCAACAAGCAACTGAATTCCTGGCCACACAGCAAGGGGGACTCCCTGTTGTAGTGGAAAAGGTGAGCAAGGAGCCTCAGCAGAGCCCATCTGCAGGTATATCTAACAGAGGCACCTCTCGCCACAGAGTAATCCAGCCACCGACTTCCAGCAGCTCAGTAAGGAGGGCTCTCAGGGGAACTCACGGCTCCTTTTCTTCAGAGAAGGTGTTAGTGAAATTGGTGCTGTCTTATCTGAGGCACCACCTTAAGCCCTGGGTGCCATCTTAGGTTCTGGCCCAGTTGCCATCTTGTACAATAAGTTTCAGTCTCCAGCCTGACTCACTAGAAGTCAGGTGACAAAAATGGTCCAACTACAAGCATCAACTCTACTCCTACCCTATTGGGATTCGTTGCTCCCACTTATCACTGCAAGGCTATAACAAGACCTGCTTTCCCACACAGGTTCTCTTTTTTCTCTCTCTAACCCTCTCTCTCTAGCCTGTCAGGTTCCCTCCTCCACTGAAAATAAGTTCTCTTACCCCGATGTTGGATGTGTTTCCTGGTGACCTTTCAGAAGGAAGTCACATTGTCCCCTACCCCAACACAACACAGGTTGTTGCATGTGGTGCCATCTTGAGAAGAGGGTTACCATCACAAGCCTTACTGTGCTAGGAGATGGAGATACTTGCATATCTCCTTCCCAGGGATCACAAAGATGCTCCTACACTCAACAAGGAATACGGAGCCTCACAGGTCCTACTCAGCCCAACAGAACATGGGTGACCCTAGCACTACAGCCCACACTGTACTCAACCTCAGGGTATAGTGGGAGCAAGGCAGCTGGTATAGGTTGGTATAAGTAGGGTTGCCTGCACTATCAGAGTTGGGAGTCATCATTTACCCTACTGCCTGTACTCCCCAGACCACTCAAAACGTGTCTTCTTGTGGTTGGGATATGTGCATGCTGGGACTTGGCCAGACTTCTTGTGCGCCTGTTAGACTGCTAACCTAGGTTCAGAGCTCCTGTGTACTGTGAACAGTTCTTTTCACAATTAGGAATGTGTGCCCATGCTTTGGATGGTATGTGTTTTGGAGGGTGAATATGTGTGGAATAATATACTTGCTCCAAACAGTGGACCCATGCTGCTCCCAACATCAGCATAGCAATGGGCCTACAGATTTAGCTCCACACAGTTCAGCTCCAGCACCTCCTACTGGCAGTAACTGTGGTTTCTGTGCCTTGTCCATCCTAGGCATCTCTCTGTGCTTCTACCCGTCCCACAAACAGGTTTTGGGTCTTCCAGACCCTCCCTCTCCCCACAGCACACCCCTTGCTCACTCTCAGGGCTCCGGCCCAGCCTTTCCCTGTCCAACCCAGCCCAGAGTACCACTCACATGCTGGGGGCTTTGGTCCAGGGTTTTTGTACCCTACACACCTGGACCCAAGGCAAGGAGGATCCATCCCCGCTCAGGGATTCTGCCAGGTTTCTATGTTCCTTCAAATGTTAGTACACTGCTTCTTGTTCATGGCTCCCCACCCAGCTCAGCACACGGCCCTTGGAGTCTGGCCTGGAAGTGCTCTCTGCTATTCCAGAGACAATGCCCCTCTCTCTCATCCAGCCACTTTCCCTGATCAGTGCTGATCTTCCTCTTTAGCTGCTGACTAGGGTGGTGGCTGGAAGTCTGTGCCGGACACACTTGTGGGACCAGCAGGGTGGGATCCCAACAGCTGAGGAGTTTCTGGCCCTAGTTCTCCCTTGGGAGATGGCTTTGACCTATGTGACAGGAGTCCCACCAAAAACACTGGGTCACAACAGTGCCACAGATCCATACTACTGTTACCATTAATTGTAGCATAAAAAAGTAGAGGGAGACTATGGCACAGAGTCCAACTAGAACAAAAGACTAAAGTAATCTGCAAAACCAATAACCAAAGGTGCATTCAGGAAAAAGCCTTCAGTCCAGGAGAAGCATCCTCTAAGAGTGATAGAAATGATTGATCTTCCGTATGTACAAAAATTGATGTAGGAACACAAGTAATGTGTATAAGCAAGACATAATGCCCCAAAGGAAACATAACATGTTAGTAACAAACCATGAAGAAAGGGAAATTGATGAAACATCTGGGAAAGAATTCAAAAGAATGATTATAAGGTTACTCAAAGAGCTACAACAAAATACAGATAAACAGTTAAATGAAATTGGGAAATCAGTGTATGATATGAATGAGAAATTCTGCAAGTTGGTATAGATAATGAAAAATAACCAAACAGAAATATTAGAAATAGAGAACTCAACAAGTCAAATAAAAAATATAGTTGAAATCCTCAACAACGGACTAGATCAATAAGAAGAAATTTTATATATATATATATACAAGTATATATATATATATATATATATATATATATATATATATATAGAGAGAGAGAGAGAGAGAGAGAGAGAGAGAGACAGGCAGAGTTAGTGAGAGAGAGAGAGAGAGAGAGAGAGAGAGAGAAAGGTCTTCCTTCCATTGGTTTACCCTCCAAATGGCTGCTATGGCCGGTGCACTGCACAGATCCAAAGCCAGGAGCCAGGTGCTTCCTCCTGGTCTCCCGTGAGGGTGCAGGGCCCAAGCACTTGGGCCATCCTCCACTGCCTCCTTGGGCCACAGCAGAGAGCTGGACTGGAAGAGGAGCAACCGGGACAGAATCCAGCGCCCCGACCAGGACTAGAAAATGGGGTGCCGGCGCCACAGGCGGAGGATTAGCCTAGTGAGCTGCGGTGCCAGCCAGAAATAATATATTTTTAAAAATTATTTATTTTTTAATGATTTACTTATTTGTTTGAAAGTTAGAGTTAAAGAGCAAAAGGGGGGGAGAGAGAGAGAGAGGAAGAGAGAGAGAGAGAGAGGGAGAGAGGGAAAGAGGGAGAGAGGGGGAGAGAGAGAGAGAGAGAGAGAGAGAGAGAGAGAGAGAGAGAATGAATCTTTCATCTGCTGGCTAATTCACCAAATGGCTTCAATGACCACTGCTGGGCCAGGCTGACTCCAGGAAACAGGAATTTCATCCAGGTCTCCTATGTGGGTTGCAGGGTCCCAAACATTTGGGCCATCTTCCACTGCCTTCCCCAGGTCATTAGCAGGGAGTTGAGTCCTAAGTGGAACAGCCAAGATATGAACCAGCACCCATACATCACAGGCATGAGTCTTACTTGCTATACCACAATGCTGGCACCCATAGAAGAAATAATAGCTGATCTTGAAGACAGCTGTTTTGAAATATTAAATCTGAAAAACAAAAAGGAAAATTAAAAAGAATAAAAACAGTATTTGAGATCTATTGGATGCCATAAACTGAATCAGTATTTGAGTTTTGAGAGTTCCTGATCAGATGGAGATAAAGGGAGATTAAACACTGATTGTGATGCCAGCATCCCATATCAGAGTGATCCTTTGAACCCCAGCTGCTCCACTTCTCATCCAGCCCCCAGCTAATGAGACTAGGAAGGCAGTGGAGAATGGTCCATTGACTTGGGTCCCTGCCACCCATGTGGGAGACCTGGATGGAGTTCTGGGATTCCTTTGGTCTGGACTAGACCCTGATGTTCAGAATACTTAGGGAGTGAACCAGCAGATAGAAGATCTCTCTGTCTCTCCCTCGTTCTCTACCACTCTGCCTGTCTAATTAATTAATTAACAACAAAAGAGTGACTTTGAAAATCTGTTCAATGAAATAATTGCAGAAAACTTCTTCAGTTTGGAGAAACATATGAACATCCAAATAAACATAACACATAGGACTCAAAACAGATATGATCAGGAAAGAACCTTACCACGACACATTATAGTGGAACTTTCTAAAGCATAATGCAAAGGAAGAATTCTAAAGTTTTTGAAAGAAAAGTGCCAGATTGCTTTCAAAGGAACTCCCATTAGACTAACAGCAGATTTGTCAATAGACACCTTGCATTCCAGTAGAAAATGGAGAGATACAGTTCAAGCTCTGAAAGAAAATCACTGCCAACTTTACCCAGCAAGTTCTCATTCATGAATTAAAGTTAAGTGAAGACTTTCTAAAACAAGCAAAAACTAAAGGAATTCACTACTATCCAACCAGCCGTACAGATGACACTTAAGGATTTACTACTTATAGAAACAAAGAGGGGCCGGCACCGTGGCTCACTTGGTTAATCCTCTGCCTGTGGCGCCGGCATCCCATATGGGTGCCAGGTTTTAGTCCCGGTTGCTCCTCTTCTAGTCCAGCTCTCTGCTGTAGCCCAGGAAGGCAGTGGAGGATGGCCCAAATGCTTGGGCCCTGCACCCCATGGGAGACCAGGAGGAAGCACCTGGCTCTTGGCTTCGGATCGGCGCAGCGCGCCGGATGTAGCAGCCATTTGGGGGGTGAACCAACAGAAGGAAGACCTTTCTCTCACTTTCTCTCACTGTCTATAACTCTGTCAAATAAATAAAAGATAAATAAGTAAATAAATCTTTTTAAAAAAGGAAAGAAATGTAACTTTCATTGTGGAAGACTTTGGAGATATGAAACCCACTAGAAAAAGAACACAGTATGTTCAAAAGAAAATCTGTTAAAAGAAAAAAAGAAGGCCAATATATAAGCACAAGAGATCAATTCAACAAGAATATGTGACCGGGGTGACATTGTGGTGTAGTGCTGGCATCCCCTATAGGAGCTGGTTCGAGTCCCAGCTGCTCCACTTTTGATCCAGCTCCCTGCTAATATGTCTTGGAAAGCAGAGAAGGATGCCCCAAATACTCAGGCCCTTGCACCCATGTGAGAGATATGGATGAAGCTTCTGGCTCCCGGCACCAGCCTGGCTCAGTCCTGGCCATTGCAGCCATCTGGGGAGTGAATCAGCAGATGGAAGATCTCCCTCTCTTTTTGTAACTCTGACTTTCAAAAAATTAAAAAAAATTCTTTAAAAATATGTGACCAATATGAATGTATATACATCTAATGCCAAACATATGGTATTATAAAACAAATGTCAGGGGATCTAAATATAATACAATGCAATAATAATGGCAGACTTCAATACCCCAATTTCCTCAATCGACAGATAAACCAGACCAAAAAATCAACAAAGAAGCAACAGAATTAATCTACACTATAGACCAAGTGGACCTTAGACACAGAACATTTCATCTTACAGCTTCAAAATAACCCATTTTTTTCATCAGTTTATGGAACATTCTCTAAACTAGACCATCTCATAGGTTATAAGACACACCTCAACAAGTTCCAAAAATTTGAAATCATATTATGTACCTTTTCTGAACACAATGGAATAAAAGTAGAAATTAACAAAGAATAAACTCTAGAAATTATACATACACACAGAAATTGAACAACATGCTTCTGAATAGACAATGTGTCACCAAAGAAATAAAAAGGGAAATTCAAAAATTTCTTGAAACTGATAGAAATGGCAACAAAACATATGAAAACATATGGTATACAGCAAAAGCAATACAAAAAGAAAATTTATAGCAGTAAGTGGTACATACAAAAAAATGGAAAGGTATCAAATAAGTACCATGACAATGCATCTCAAGACCAGGAAAAACATGAAGAAATAAAGTCCCAGATTAATAGGAGGAAAGAAATAATAAAAATGAGGGGAGAAATAAAAAAATTAAAAATACAAAAGAAATGTGCAGGGGATTCCAACACAATCCCAACAAGATTGCATGTACCAATGCCATCTCACTAGTCCAAGTGATCAATTTCAATTCACAGTTGATCACACTGATAGGTCTAAGAGTCAAAGAGATCACACAAACAAGACTAGTGTCTGCAAATACTAACTGATAGAATAAAAAAGGGAGAGAACGATCCAACATGGGAAGTGGGATACACAGCAGACTGTGTATGGCAGATGTCCTAAACAGCACTCTGGCCTCAGAATCAGCCCTTAAGGCAATTGGATCTGGCTGAAGAGCCCATGAGGGTATTTTAGGCATGGAAAGCCAAGACACTCTGGCAGAAAAAAAAAAAGAGGACCTAAATGAAAAGTCTCTGCGAGTGAGATCCCAGTAGAATGAACGGGTCATCAAAGAAGGAAGTACCTTTCTCTGAAGGGAGGAGAGAACTTCTACTTTGACTATGACCTTGTCTAAATAAGATCGAAGTCAGCAAACTCAAGAGGCTTCCATAGCCTTGGAAACTCATGACTAGAGCCTAGGGAGATTACTGACGCCATAAACAAGAGTGTCAAATTGTTAAGTCAACAACAGGAGTCACTGTGTAGTTACTCCTTATGTGGGATCTCTGTCCTTAATGTGCTGTCCAATGTGAATTAATGCTATAACTAGTACTCAAACAGTATTTTACACTTTATTTTCTGTGTGGGTGCAAACTGATGAAATCTTTACTTAATATATACTAAATCAATCTTCTGTATATAAAGATAATTGAAAATGAATCTTGATGTGAATGGAATGGGAGAGGGAGCAGGAGATGGGAGGGGTGCAGGTGGGAGGGAAGTTATGGGGGGGAAAAGCCATTGTAATCTATAAACTGTACTTTGGAAAATTATATTTACTAAATAAAAGTTTAAAAAATACAAAAGATTAATGAAATAAAGCATTATTCTTTAAAAAGACATAAAAATTGACAATCCATTAGCCATACTAAGGAAAAAAAGAGAGCAATAAAATCAAAGATGAAAAAGGAAATTTTACAATATATGCACAGAAATTCGAGGGGTCTTTAAGAATTGTTAATAGCTGTATGTCAACAAATTGGAAAGCCTAGAACAATGGATAAATTTCTCGAGGAATATAACTTGCCAAAATTGAATCACGACGAGATAGAAAACTTGAATGGGCCAATAACCAATGATGAGATTAAACTAGTAATAATGATTCTCCCAACAAAGAAAAGTTTGCTACTAAAAAGCCTCACTTGAGTTCTACTAAACTTTTAAGGAAAAGTTAACAGCAGTTCTTCTCAAGCTATCCCAAACATTGAAAGGGAAAGAACTCCTCCAAACTCATTCTACAAGGCTAGTTTTACTTTAATGCTAAAACCAGACAAGGATATAAAAAAGAAAACCACAGAACAATATTCCTGATAAATGTAGATCCAAAAATTATCAAGAAAATAATAGCAAAATCAATTCAACAACACAATAGAATTTATCAGAGGGATGCAGGAATGGCTCAACATTTGTGAATCACTAAACATAATCACAGCAATAGAATGAATGATAAAATCTTACCATTTAAAAAGATGGAGAAAAAGCATTTTATAACATGCAATAATCATATATGAGAAAATCCTGAACAAATTAGGTTCAGACATGACAGGCCTTAACACAATAAAGGCTATACAGGGCAAACCCACAGCCAACATCATTCTAAATTGGGGAAAGCTCAAGCAGTTCTGCTAAGACTTAGAGCCAGACAAGGGTGTCTGCTCTTGCTAGACTTATTCAGTAAAGTTTTGGAAGTTTCAGCCAGAGTCATTAAGCAAGAGAAAGAACTAGAAGGCATGCAAATAGGAAAGGAGGAAGTTAAACCATCCTGTTTGAAGATTATCTCTGTGTGTGTGTGTGTGTATATACATATATATATATATATATCAAAAGACTCTTGTCAACAGAATTTTAAAGCTAATATGTGAATTCAGCCAAGCCACATGATACAAAATCAACACACAAAAATGAGTAACAATTTTACACACCAACAATGATCTTGCTGAGAAAGAACTTATAAAAGAAATCTCATTCACATTACATAAGCTAAAAATAATACTGGAAGTACCTCTGGTATATGTGTTGCTGAAGTGAGCACAATGGAAATACCTTTGGATAAATTTAATCAAGAATGTAAAACATTTCTACAATGAAAATTACAAATTTCTGATGGAAAAAGTCAGAAGACACAAACAAATGGAACGACCTCCTGTGTTCATGAATTGAAAATTTAATAATATCAAAATGTCCATGCCACTCAGAGCAGTTCACAGATTCAATGCAATCCCCATCAAAATGCCAATGAAATTCTTTCACAGAATTAGAAAAAAAATCCTAAAATTCATATAGAAACACAAAAGACCCCAATAGTCAAAGCAAAATTGAAGACTAAAAACAAAGTTGAAGGCATAAGAATACCAGATTTCAAGATATAATACAGGAATACTGTAACCAAAACAGGATGGTATTGGCATAAAATTAGACACAGACCAATGGAACAGAATAGACACCCTAAAAATATATCCACACATCAACAACCTATCATTGACAAAGGAAAGGACAGTTTTCTCAGTAAATGTTGTTGGAAATATTGGATTCCACATGCAAGAATTTGAAACAAGACTTCTACCTTACATCCCTAGACAAAAGTCAACTCAAAGTGGATTGAAGATCTCAATCTTTGACTGAAAACTTCAAAAGTAGCAAATAAAAACATAATGGAAATACTCTAAGACACAGACATAGGCAATTGGGTTTTTGGATGAGACTCCAAAAGCACAAGGAATAAAAACGGAATAAGATGGATTATATCTAATGACGAGGCTTCTGTACAGTTAAGGAAATCACCAACAGAGTGAAGACATGACTGATAGCATGGGAGAAAATATTTGCATACTGTGTATCTGATGAAATAATTATATACATAATATACAAGGAGCTTATGAAATTCAACAACAATAACAATGAATTATATTTTCTTTAATCCATAGGGTAAGTATCAAGAGGTCATCACCACTTTGTCATGAAGCAAATGGAGTTTTATGTCACAGAAATCAGCTCCAGTTTCTACCCCTGTCATTTATGGTCCACATGGCTTTGGAAAACTAACTTGTTTGAATCTTGGTTTTTTCATTGGTAAAATGAAGATGAAAGTAATAACTTGTTGTGGGCATTAAATCAGATGATATGCAGAGAAATTATCATAGTGTTTGGCACATAATAAGAGGTCAGATAATGATAATGGTGTGATTATTATTATAAAACATGTTTTAGTGTCTCTGTCCATCTTAAGCAATGAGTGCTATATGAAACTTATTTTTAGTAAATTAATTAGTTACTGGAAGGAGCTGTTCCATATTTTCAGCTTCTGTGCTTTGCAATGTTATTATTATTATTGTTATTATTTTTTTGACAGGCAGAGTGGACAGTGAGAGAGAGAGAGACAGAGAGAAAGGTTTTCCTTTTGCCGTTGATTCACCCTCCAGTGGCTGCTGTGGCCGGCGCACCGCGCTGATCCGATGACAGGAGCCAGGTGCTTCTCCTGGTCTCCCATGGGGTGCAGGGCCCAAGCACCTGGGCCATCCTCCACTGCACTCCCAGGCCACAGCAGAGAGCTGGCCTGGAAGAGGGGCAACCGGGACAGAATCTGGCGCCCCGACCGAGACTAGAACCCGGTGTGCCGGCGCTGCAAGGCGGAGGATTAGCCTGTTGAGCCACGGTGCCGGTCGCAATGTTATTTTCTTTAAATTTTTTTAAAATCTTGAAATAGTTTAAAGCTCACAAGAATTTGTATAGATAGTTCCTATACACTCTTTGCCCAAAAATGATATCTTAACCATAAGATATAGCCTCAATCGTGAAATTTACATTGGAACAAACTGTGGAGTTTATCCAGATTACATGGGTTGGCTTTTTCTCATTTTTTTCTCCTATTCTTTTTCACTCAATCCATTTATTTCTATTCTTCCTGATACATTTCCAGGAGCAGATCACAAAATACAAGCTTAAAATTAATAAAAAGAAGCATCTATTTTACTGCATGATGCTACAGTATATTTCTTAATCCTCCATTATAATCATCATGTTAATCCTGTAGATCCTTGCCAGTGGAAAATTCCCATATGGTAACTATTGGTCCTCAGGTGCAGTATCTGAATGTGAATTTATGTCACAACACAGCCATGACATTGCAGAGGTTATTGTAATCCATATTGCCGTTGAAAAAAAAATACAAAAGATTTAAGAGAGTTTTTATAACTCACAAGTACATTGATATTTAAGAATTAAATAGTATCAGTTGTGCTTTATTTCTTAAAATCTTAATGTATAATGTGCTTTAACTTGCCATTCAACATTTGTGTAACCATGGTTAAACTCAAAAAGCAAAAATCAATTTTGCTGACAATTTGTAATCTCTAATGAAATTAAACAATTGTTTTCCAACAAATGGGTAAGTTTCTTGACTATCCAAATATTTATCCCTAGAATTACAACATAGGCCTGTAACAAATTCTTACAAGATTTTTGCAGATACTTTAATTATTGTTTTTTTGTTTTGTCTTTATTTTTTATTTTGAAAAAACTAAAGGCTCACAGAAAGTTGCAAAAATAGTACAGCACTGTTTACTCAGCTTCTCTCAATGACAATATCTTACATAACTACATAAATGTCAAAACCAGGAAATCAACATTGGTACAATACAATACAAAACCGAATAGTGCTTAAATTTTACCAATTTTCCCATGTATCTATTTACGTGTGTATGCTTGTAGTTTTATGTCATTTTATCCCATGTATTAATTCATGAACCATTACCACAATCAAGACACACAACTCTGCTGTCCCTTACCCACCAATCCCTATACCATGGTGTGACCATGGTGCCTTATTCACTGTTTCCACTGTCTTACACAAAGTATGTTTCTCACCTAGCAAAATTCAGGTTGTAAATACGGTTTAAAAATTCCTATTAACTAGGGTTAGGGTGGTGTTTGGGTTCTCTCTCTTAGTCAAATACATTGTTTCTATCTAGGATAATATTTAATTCAAAATTTTGATCATATACTACTTTTCATTAATGATGCAATGAGGTAGAGACAATTTTGAGTTAAATAGTAGTATTTTTTCTGTCTCATTTCTATGTTTTTGCTTATTTCAAGCACAGACAGACCAGAGAAGACCCTGTACAGCAACCCTGCTCCACTCCTGAGGGAGGGGCCCCTCAAGCACTACTGCTACCCCCTCCCCAGCGAGGGACCAAGGCACAGAGGACAGCTTTCCAGCCTGTGCACCATTAGCACACAGAGCTGTTTGGGGAACTGAGGTAAAGACTAATGAAAAATGCAACAAGGCAGAGTCCGGACATTTTTGATGTGAAGACCACCTCCTCCCCCAACACACTCATCACTAGGCAAAAACTGGAAATTAGAGGAAGTCCCACAGGGTGGACAGCTGGTGCCCCTGAGCCCAGGAGAGACGGGACATTCCCAAAGCCAGCCCACATAAACTGTTCTGGCTCACCCACATCAGCTTAGAGGCAGTGCATTGAGAAGTGGCTGAAAGATCACAGATCTCCCCTCCACTGCCCAAATGCTCCCAACATCCAGGGCTGGGCCAGGCCAAAGACAGAAGCTGGGAACTCATTACAACTCTCCCACATGAGTGGCAGGGACCACTTTAGCCATTAACTGCTGCCACTCAGTGGGGTGCATTTACAAGAAGCTTGAATAGAGTGGAGCTGAGACCCAAAACCAGATGCTGTAATAATGGTTTTAGGCCTCCCAAGGGGCATCTTAACCACTGCACCAAACCCTTGCCCCACTAAGTTATTTCTCCTGAAAGCAAGAACTGTCTTTGCAAAACAAATCAAGAACCGTCTGGATAAAAGGTGAGTCTTCGGGAGTCTGAATGTGAGTTGTTGCCTGAAAAGATGAGGGGGGACTTACTGGTTATTATGACAAGAGCAGTAATTTAATCTTTTGCTTCAAAAAGGAAAAGGGAAGTGAGTGGCCATAGGGCATTTTAACAGTGTGGATGCTTACACTATTTTTAAGATTTATATTGCTGTAGCTTGAGCCCCTCTCCATCTTAGGTCGAACTCTTCATTAAAGTCTGTTCAACTCACCTTCATTAACTTTTCCATGCATGTACTCATAAAGCAAATTTTAACTGAGCCACGGATGTTAGCATGTTCTGGTCTTATCAGTGAACATGTCTGAATAATCATGTCTGTGACCTCCACTGTGATCTTGTGGCGCTCATATTTCTTGTTGGGAGAAAGACAAAAACAGATAAATATACAACAGGCTGGCTACTGTCAAATATTCAGAAGAAAAATGATGTCAGGTATCGAGGTGAAGAATGTGCAAAGGTCCCCGTGTTGTGTTCAAGCAATAGAAAATAAGCAAGTGAGCCCTGGAAGCAGTGAAAAACAGGGAGAGTTTTAAGAAATGACATATGTTATTGGTGTGGTAGAAAAGAACTGAGTTCGATATAGTGAAGTGAATGGAATGGAAGAAATTTCTAGAACCCAAGTTCTGAAAATATGTTGGCTCTGAGAATATATGGCATCATCTCCCACCTCCATTCCAGAAATGTTTTCAAGCAGGTATTGTGTCACTCTAGTCTTCCAGTGAGTCTTCGATGAGACCCATTCAATTCTAATGACAAAATCACTAACAGAATGGCATCTTTCTCTTGCTCTACACATTCTCCAACCTCTACCGAGGTGCCTGTAACATCATAGGAGCCTAATATTTCTAAAAGAGTGAAGGTTAAAATAAACTTATTATCCAATTTCAAAATCCAAGCAGTAAACATAGCTGCCCATAAAGACGTAAATTTGCTTATTAAAAAGTTTACTGTCATGGAGGTGAGCATTTGATGGATTGGTAAAGATGTCTGCTTCCTTTCCTGGAATGCCTGGGCTCCATTACTACCCCAGCTCCTGCTTCCAGATTCCTGCTAACACACATCCTGGGAGGCAGCAGGTGCTGCTCAAGTAGTTGTGTCCCCATCATCCACATGGAAGACCTGGGTTCAATTCCTGTCTCCTACCTTCAATCCCCCAGGCCATTTCTAGCATTTGGGGAGTGTACCATCAGATGAGAACTAACTCATTCTTCCTCTCCATTTCAAATAGATAAATAACTTTCAAAAAATTAACTATCATGCATAGTTATGTGTTGGTGATTCTTCTCTAGCCAGAATATAAATAGTACACAGTACCTCATCTTGGCTTCCTCTGTAAAACATTTTCATGAAAAACTATAATTTGATCCTGAAACATATGTAATAGCCACTAATATTTATGAGTAATAAAAGCTTAATTTAGGTAGCCAATACTTTCATCCAGATTTTGTGACATATTACCAACAACTATCAATTTGAATAGTGTCAATCTAAGTTGAAAATATGCCAGGTTTAGTAACACCATCATTAACAGACTGTGTAATGAAGTTGCTGATTCTGTCAATAATGTAGTTTACTGTTTCTGAAAAGATTTCTACAAGGCTTTTTAAAAATAACTTTTATACCATAACTTTTATTTTTTACAGGTGTGATGAGAGATAAAGTTTCAACAAATGTGCAAGAGTCTATGCAAATTATCATATTTATTGCTGTTAAAATATGCTTTAATTTATTCATGGAAATATAAGCCTTGCCTCTCAGGAACTTTAAGTGCACTATAGAACCAATTAAAGTGCACTTTAAAAAATGAACACAATAATCGTTATGAAATCCTGGTTCTTGGTTAGTTGGTCAGCAGCATCTCCAAGAGGGGTTAGCTCTCAGTGTGCTGCTGGTGAAAATTATGTTTCTAGGGCCGGCGCCGTGGCTCAACAGGCTAATCCTCCGCCTTGCGGCGCCGGCAAACCGAGTTCTAGTCCCGGTCGGGGCACCGATCCTGTCCCGGTTGCCCCTCTTCCAGGCCAGCTCTCTGCTGTGGCCCGGGAGTGCAGTGGAGGATGGCCCAAGTGCTTGGGCTCTGCACCCCATGGGAGACCAGGAGAAGCACCTGGCTCCTGCCATTGGAACAGCGCGGTGCGCCGGCCGCAGCGCGCCTACCGCGGCGGCCATTGGAGGGTGAACCAACGGCAAAAGGAAGACCTTTCTCTCTGTCTCTCTCTCTCACTGTCCACTCTGCCTGTCAAAAATAAAAAATAAATAAAAAAATAAAAAAAATAGAAAATTATGTTTCTTATGCAGTTTTACGCTTGTAAGATTTCTACCTCTACTCTCCCATGCTGTAACAAATGCTGTCTTTGTACCAAACATCCAATACCAAAAGCTACTTGCATCCATAAAAGTTGGATATGATACCCCAGCCTGATTGTATAATTCAGTTAACCCACCAAAAAGCAGAGACTTCATGTTACTTATTGGAAGGGCTAGTTCTTAAAGGATTCCTACACTTTTTAAAGATTGTTTATTTTATTCAAATAGCAGAGGTACAGGTTGGAGAGAAACAGAGACTGGGAGATCTTCCATCTGCTGATTTACGCCCCAAATGGCCGCAACAGGGCTGATCTGAGCCAGGAGCTTCTTCTGTGTCTCCCATGTGAGCGTAGGGACCCAAATACTTGGACCATCCTCCACTGCTTTCCCAGGCCATTAGCAGGGAGCTGGACTGGAAGTGGAGCAGCCGGGACTCGAACCAGCACCCATATGGGATGCCGGCACCGCAGGCAGATGCTTAACATACTGTGCCACAGCACCAGCCCTGGATTTAACTGTGGGAGCCATATAGTCCCAATGAGAATATTGTTTTAAACATAGGTTGCCATTCATAGTCATCAATTTGCCCATCAATATTTTGCTAGGCACCAAACAAGTTGATGCTGAATGATTTGATTCAGATCTTCAGATCTAAATTGTATTTGAAACCTTAGCAACTACATTCCTTTCATAGATTATTACTTCATATATGAACTTGGTCCTGTTATCTGACCCTCGTTTGAAGTTATAGATTCATTTAAAGTGAAAAACGAAACACAATGTTTTACAAGAAAACTTTCTCTTCTTACAAGACATTCATTTTAATTTCTAAGCCAGCCTCATTACAGCTTCTTCTGTGGAATCAATTTAGCTCTTGTGGTAGATGGCAATATATACCAAATTCTCCACCTCTCCCTCTATCTTGCTCTATGCTTTGTGACTTTTCAGCTCCTGTCATCAACAGGTGGATTTTAGATCCTCATTCCCTGAAAGCTAGGCTGAAATTGTGTCTTGCTTTGGTGAAATAAACAACTGCAGAAGTGACAATGTGTCATTTCTGAGCCTGAGCCGTGTGTGTTCCCACGTTCTGTCATCATGTGAACAAAACTATGCTAGCTTTCTGGAGAAGGGGAGACCACATGGAGCAGAGCTGACTTCTCCTACCCAAGGACATCCTCATCTTGTCAACCTGTCAGCTGTTGATGCATGAGCAGGTTAATCTGAGATTGGCTGAACTACAGTGGAGCACCGGAACAACCAACCAACCTGTAGATTTGGGAGCAAAGTGAATACATTCTATTGCATGCCACTGAGGTTTGGTGGTTGGTCTTTCACAGTATTATTGTGGCAACAAACAGCTATTACAGCCCTTAATGTCATTTTTGTTCAATTGACTGCAGATTCCTAGAGAGTAATGCTAATCAAGCAACTAGTATTGAAGTCCTATACACCTAACATTGTTTCTAGCATCTTTTCTAGTAGGGGCTCCAGAAATAGTTGTTTACTGAATTTACAGATAAGTAAGTTAATACACTGAATACACAATGCTTGGTGTTAAATGAAATACATCTCTTTGGCTTAAAAAGGTTATAATGTGTGGGTGTTCGGTATAGTGGCTAAGAAGCCACTTGGATACTGATCCTGTATCTCAGCTTTGATCCCAATTCCAGCTCCCTGTGCATGCTGGGAAGCAGCAGGTAATGATGACTTTCATTTTGTCCCTTGGATGCAGATCCCATTTTTTTTTTTTAAAGACTTATTTGAAAGGTAGGGTTACCTATGAGTGAGATCCCAGCGGAAAGAACAGACCATCAAAGAAGGAGGGCCCTTTCTCTGAAGGGAGGAGAGAACTTCTACTTTGACTATGACTTTGTCTAAATAAGATCGAAGTCGCCGAACTCAAAAGGCTTCCATAGCCTTAGCAACTCATGACAAGAGCCCAAGGAGATTACTGACACCATACACAAGAGTGTCAGTTTGTTAAGTCAACAACAGGAGTCACTGTGCACTTACTTCCTATTTAGGATCTCTGTCCTTAATGTGTTGTACTATGTGAATTAACAGTATAACTAGTACTCAAACAGTACTTTACACTTTGTGTTTCTGTGTGGGTGCAAACCGTTGAAATCTTTACTTAGTATATACTAAGTTGATCTTCTGTATATAAAGAGAATTGAAAATGAATCTTGATGTGAATGGAATGGGAGAGGGAGCGGGAGATGGGATGGTTGTGGATGGGAGAGAGGTTATGGGGAAAAAAGCCACTGTAATCCAAAAGCTGTACTTTGGAAATTTATATTTATTATAAATTAATTATAATAATTTAATATATAATATATAAATATACAATATATAAATATACATTTATAAATATATAAATATATAAAATATTATAATATATATTATATAATATATAATATAATAAATGAATATATAAATATATACTATAAATGTATAATACATAATATATAATATAAATATATAATATAAATATATAATATAAATATATAATATGTAATATTGTGTTATATATTTATATATAATATAATATATATTTATATATCATATATAATATATAAAAATATAAATATATAAAAATATATAATCTATATTATACATTTATACATATAACATATATAAATGTATAATATATTATATATATTTGTATATAATATATTTATATACATAAATATATAATATACATAATATATTATATATAATATAATATATATATATATACATATAACATATATATTATATTATATTATATTATATATAATATAAAATATATATATATATACATATAACATATATAAATGTATAATATATTATATATATTTGTATATAATATATTTATATACATAAATATATAATATACATAATATATTATATATAATATAAAATATATATAATATAAATATATATAAATACACATAATATATATAATTATTACATACATTATATATATGATATATATCATATATAATATATATAATATAATAAATGAATATATAAATATATAACATGAATATATAATACATAATATAAATATATAATATATATCATATATATTATATATTACATATTATTATACAGTATATATTACATATAATATATATATTACATTATATATTATATATAATATATATGTGTATGTATTATATGCATTATATATGTATATAATACATAATATATATTATACCTATATAAATATATAAAATATAAATACATATATATAAAATGTAAATACATATATATTTTTATATATAACATATAATATATAATAAATGAATATATAAATATATATAATATAAATATATAATATACATTATATATTTATTTATATATTATATGTAAATATAATATATACAATATATAATATATAAATATAATAATTTATTATAAATTAATTATAATGATTATTTAATTATTATAAAAATGTAAATAAATTTTATAAGTTAATGTTTCCAGAAATACTGACAAGTAGGAGTAATTTTTTTTTTTACAATGGCTTTATTGGGGTCAGTTTTTTTTTTTTTTTTGACAGGCAGAGTGGACAGTGAGAGAGAGACAGAGAGAAAGGTCTTCCTTTTCCATTGGTTCACCCCACAATGGCCGCTGTGGCTGGCGTGCTGCTGCCGGTGCACTGTGCTGATCCGAAGCCAGCAGCCAGGTGCCTCTCTTGGTCTCCCATGCGAGTGCAGGGCCCAAGCACTTGGGCCATCCTCCACTGCACTCCCAGGCCACAACAGAGAGCTGGACTGGAAGAGGAGCAACCAGGACAGAATCCGGTGCCCCGACCGGGACTAGAATCCGGTGTGCCAGTGCCGCAGGTGGAGGATTAGCCTATTGAGCCGCGGAGCCAGCTAATTAGGAGTAATTTTGACAAATCACAAAGGAAGATATCCTGCTATACTTTCTTGGGAAGCCAAAATATAGAATGCATGTGATAAATTTTTATAAATTTTAAATTTGTGATATATACTTTTTAAAAGATTATTTTATAATACATTCTATGTATAATATATATTTATTTTACAACATGTTTATATCGAGAAAGAGAGAGAGAGCCTGAAAGAGCACATCTACTCCTTGGTTCTGTGGTTTAATCATTGGGTTCAGGATTCTATATATGATCAAGAGGGTCATTATGATTGATTTAAAATTTTCTAAAAGTTTATTGATTTCTATATTAATAATTACATCTAGGATGGTAAAAGCATGCTATGATTATGGACTCGTAAATTCCTATTTATACTTCTTTCATTTTTGCTTCATATATTTTAGGTGTATTTATACACTTAAATATTCTTAGTGAATTGAACATTTTCGTACTAGGAAATAACTGTTTTTGTCTCTAATAATGTTTCTTCCCCAAAATCTATTTTTCCTGATACTAGTATATGCAAAAGACTCTTAAGCACATGAGTCTCATGGGATACAATCAAAACACATCCTTATTTGCTTTCTCCCATTGACCCTTTGACCCATAATCATAGGAAAAAAATTTCCCCATGCTCTGTAGGAAGATTCTCATAGACTGCCTGGCTTGTCTTTTTTTCTTTTAACAAAAAACCTAGGATAAATATTTTTACCATGCAATTTTAGTTAGTTACATTGAACATCCTACTTAGGATAGAATATGCAAGAAAGGAAGGTCTGCTTTTTTTCTCTGAAGTTTTACATGGCAGCCTGACATCTCACACATGTGCACACATACGTATACGCACACACAATACAATAATACTACAGCAGATATATGAGAAAGGTCAATACATTTTATACATAGATTCATGTCTTGTGTTGTCACAAGTCCCATGATAATTTTGGAAATGAATGTTGAATTCCTAGAACAAGGAACCGAAATTCAGATACCAGAAAAATGCAAGCAATGCGTACAGATCCGAAACACGACCTAAGATGAAGTCCAAGGTACATGGGTTCAGGAGCAGAATCAGTCACAGCGTCATTAAGTGTGGTGCAAGCCATCAAAATAATAATTGGGGGGAAATTTAAAAATAATAAAGACCCTTCCCCTTCTTTCAGCTTAAGGGCAATAAACAGAACAATGATTTAAAACATCCTAATCATCACTGATGTTGTCACTGTCATTTGCATTCCTCTGGAGACTAGGAAATCATGAGGAACTAAAGTTACATGCAAAAAAAAACCACAATGCAAGTCGTCAGATAATTCCAGAAATGTTTCAACTGACCCAACTCTCAGAATACCTCAAAATGAAATTCATTTTCCAGCCCAAAGTCGCCATGGCATGGTCTGCACCCTGCCTGTATGCCATTCTGTTCACATTTAGGACTCTGATGTGACACATATCAACATGGGCTGTAGAAGCCAGGCTCGGCTTGGGGACTGACACACAGGACTCCTAAGATGCCATAGGAAAACAAAGCAGTGCTGCAGGACGACACTGTTCATGCACAAGAAGCATCTATGGCTCTGCTTGGAGAAGCTTGGCCTTGGCTGCCTGTGGTGCAGCCCTGTGTGCCAGGCTCAGGTGCTGAGAGATACTGAGGGACTGACTACAGGCGGGGAAGCAGTGGTTCCCACCCAACAGCACCAGGCAGAAGCCTTCAGGATGCCTAAAACAGGCATCAAGGAAAGCATGCACAGCGAGGCCTTGAAATCACACCATCTCTTGACATCAGGAGCGGTCACAACAGAGGTCGCGCAGACTCTGACTCAAACCTCTGGGTTTGACTGACAGCATGCACCCCAGGGTTCTGCCCAAATTGCAGCAAGATTCACAATCTACAGATGAGACTGGTCTCACATTTGGCCTTTCTCCTGGCTGTGGAACCACCAGGTATCTCCAGAAAAAAAGTGACCAGCCATTCAACTGGTTAACCAACCAGAGTTGCAGTTCTATTTCAGCTCAAATGATCTTGTAGGAACAGATTAAGGGGTGCTTTCACATCCCCAGCAAACGCGATGACTGGACCTTCTAAGGTGATAGATCCCTGCTGTGCAACCCTTAGAGGTCAAGAAAGGGAACAGATCCACAGAAGCCACACCTGGAGCAAGAACTACACTACCGCAATAGGTGTTGAGAGATTAAGCTGTTATTTGTCCAACATTCTTCATGAGGAAAAGTAGGGGGCAAGAGGAAAGAGGCCTCTGACCATAATCATATCAGCAATAATAGTGACAAAAATTTACAAGCCCCAGAGAACTTATTAGAAGGTTATGCCATTATTAAAACTTACGTTTCTAATATAAAAGCACTGTGTTCTAAAAAAAAAAAAAAAAAAAAAAAAAAACACAAAAAACAAAAACACTGTGTTCTCCCATGAACATACCACACACATACAAGCTACCAATGGATGTTGCCTTTCAAATCCATGAACTAAAACCCAAATTCCTGATTTGTGCAAATAATGGACCAAATGTGCTATACAGACATTGTAATTATACCGTATGGACCAAGGACCTGGGCCTTCCTGAAAGTATTTATAATTAAAATGTAAACAAAAAATTTACAAAGTTTAGAATCAAAGGCAGCCTTTTACCTAGATTGCTCACCAGTTTGTGAATTCTAAGATGGGTCATTAACTGTTCACATATAGCTCCCCTTTGGACTTAATGTTTTCAAGTCTCCAGATTGAAAAGTGCTCTGAACTTCTGACTTTCAAAATAAGCTGAATGTTATGTGCTTCCTGTGCCCAAATTTAATTTTAAATAAAGAACAGCAATATCATAAATGTGACTGACTTGGGTTAAGCACTTTTGTTAACCTGGAGAAAATTAGGTCACCCCATCCCAATTCACAGAGAAAGGATTGCCAATGGTGTGTGTGTGTGTACACTTGTATTTCTGTGTGTATAGATTATATATGTATGCACACAGATATAAGGTATAGACAGGTGTAGATACATATATCTCAAAAAAAAGGCAGTAACAAAAATACCAAACTATACTTGCATTGTGGCAGCAGAGTGTTAGAGTGAAAAGGAAATAACTATGATGCTAGCTTAACTTTATCAAACTTACCTGTAACTTCTCTGCACACAGACTGCTTATACGAGGGAGGAGTTCTCTTTACACAAAATGCTTTGTGTTTACATCAATCTGTACTGTTCAGAACAAAACCAGTTCTGCTGGCAGAAATTGTGGGTTCACAGGGACATTTAAACTTCATTAAAGTCTTTCTGTCTACAAATTATACATTCAATAGTTCCACCAATTTGGCAAATATGACATCTAGGATGTTTTCACCAAATCATAGACATAAACATGGAAATCATCATCAAACTTGATGAAATAGATGGATGGCTTGGCTTCTGCTTGATGGATGGCCATGCCAGTCCTTTTTGAGCCATCTTCTTTGGCATATTCTACTTGTTTGCCTACCAGGCTGTCCACAGCTTCTCCTGGTTCCCTGTCTGCTGGAGGTGAATCATTAGAATTAGGTAAGATGCAAAGGTTGCCTTCTTTGTCATCATCTGGGAGCTGGTACATGTATAGGACAGGGTGTTTCTCATAGGTGACATAAAACCATGTGTTCATGAAAGGTGCCCGTGCTAAGACCATCCCTCTCCGCTCATCTTTAGAGTCGTCCTCGGTCTCAAACATATGCTCCATGGCTTTGCCAATCATCGTGTCTGCTGTGTGCATTGCTGATTCGAGATGGTGCAACTCTATCGGGAAGGACTGCTATCCTTATTAAGTTCTAGTCCATAAACACAGTCAAATCTGTCATGTTTTACAAGATACAAAGAAGGATTTACAGGCACCTGGTCCAGGATGGTGCCTTTCCACTGGGTGACAGGGCCATTCTCCTCTTTCCATCTGTGCTGAATCCTGTATCCTACGATGTTCCGCCGGGGCTGGGAAACAGTTTGTGTGCCCCACACTGCTCCAGTGTATTTTGTGGGACGTCCTCTTCTTCATTCTGTTTGCAGACACTCCAGCATGGCCTGCATCATCTCTGGGCCGCTGGCCAGATGTCCTTCTGAATGGGGTCTTCATTCATCTGCATTTAAGTGAGCAGCACAGCTGCTGGACTAGGGTGAAAATTCAATATCCTCCGATTTGAAACTTTCCAAAGAATGTCCTTGTTCTCATTAATCTGCAATCCAAATGTTTCCTTTGCAAGTTCAACAAAACTCCATGGCATCACAAGCACTGACGTTTATCACGCAAGGCGAGCCTCAGCACCACCCTCTGCTACGTTGAGGGCGCACCATCGATCAGAATGCCACCAGAGCGGGCCAGGTCTGTAGCCCCTGAGCCTTCAGTCCCTGGGGCTTCTGCGAGTGCCCAAGGTCCATGGGGATGAGGTACCACACCCCCCGGCCTCGGGACAGCCTGCGAGGGCTTGCAACCCCGGGACCAGCCCTGGGGGGTCCTACTGTCCCAGCCAGGAGTACACAATGCTCCTCACTGGAATGGACAGCCCCCTCCCCACCGCGTTGGCCACCCCGACCCGGTTCCCTGCATGTCTTTTCATAGGTAATAGGAAAGTCCAATTGTCACTTTATATAACAAGCAGTCTTTAATTAATAGGTCATCTAGTTTGATTAAAATAAAACCCTATGTGCTAGACACAGAGACGTGCAACTCACATCTCTTTCAAAAAAGCCCTTGCTGCCTAGCTGTAGGGAGGGCCAGGGCTGATGATAAGACAGGCTGTTATAAAACTAGGCTCCCTAATAGCCATGAGTATGACAGAACATTTAACAAAAGAGATTGGGGTTGGAGGGAAGGGTGTGATGCTCAATATCCAGAAGCCTGGTGGCACAATCACTACTATGACTACCAAAGTTGGAATGCCAGCCAAGGAAGCTTGACCTGCAGAGAATTTGAAACAATTCCTAAAGCAAGAGTCCTAAAGGCAAATTTTTTTCTGGCATCCCACAAAGGTATTACTCAGCTTGTACCAGCGGAAGAAATCAAGGTTTACTGACCAGGAAAGTGAGAACAGGTCCCCATTTTCAGACACACAAGCAATTGATTGAAGAGGAGACCTGGACCCAAGTCCTTGAAATGGACTTATGGCCATACAGTTGGGTAACTGTTCATTGGGTAATGGGTGTGTCCAGATCTTTTGAAGATATGTGGGCACAGGGTCAGAGTTCTCACTGATGGCCACAGACCTGAAGTGCCCTCATGGTCCATGTAATAGAATAGGAGAAAAGAGAAGTTGGGTGATAAGTGGAGCCCTGGCCACAGTCTCTTTTACAGGGTACACTGGGTCTGGAAACTACCAGGTGCTGTTTCTCTTAGCCTCTGAATTATAGTTGAGTTTGACAAATTGGTGGATTGTATAACCTTGTACTGGGTCCTTGGACAATGAGCCATGACAGTGTAGGTCCAGCAGAAAGCGTGGCTCTGTGGCATAGCAGGTTAAGACACCACCTGCAACGCCACATCCCACATAGGCACCAGTTCAAGTCCTGACTGTTCCACTTCCAATCCAGTTCCCTGCTAATGAGTCTGGGAAAGCAGTGGAAGAGCCCAAGTCCTTAGACCCCTGTATCCACATAGGAGACCTGAAAGAAATTCCTCGCTCCTGGCATTGACCTGGCCCAGCCCCCATCATTGTAGCCATTTGGGGAGTGAACCAGCAAATGAAAATCTATCTCTCCTTCTCTAACTCTGCCTTTCTTTTTTAATTTTTTTTTGCTTTTTTAATATTTAAGTAATAAGTTTCATGTATTCATATATATATATAGATTTAGGAACATAGTGATACTTTCCACTCCACCTGCTCTCCCAGCTACACACCAACCCTTATTCCTCCTTCTTCTCCCATTCCCACTCTTAATTTTTACAAAGATCTATTTTCAGTTTTCTTAATGATTATAAAGTTAACACTACACTCAATAAAAGAGTTCAACAAATAGTATGAAGAAAAAAACACTGTTTCTCAACAGAAGAGACAAGGGCTGTAAACTATCATTGAATCTCAAAATGTTCATTTCATTCCAATATACTACAATTTAGGCATTCTATTATTTACCTCACATCAGGGAAAACATATGATGTCTGTCTATTGGAGACTGGCTTATTTCACTAAGTTCAATGGTTTCCAGTTGTATTCATCTTGTTGCAATAGAAAGGATTTCATTTTTTTAAAAAGCTGAATAGTACTCCATGTGTATATAATATATATCATAATTTCTTTATCCAGTCAACATTAACTCTACCTTTCAAATAAATAAATAGATATTTTGTTAAAAAGATCAACAGAAGCCTTGATTATGTCTTCCCAATGACCAAGATGGTAAGTCAAAGCCAATACTGCACCTTGGGAGGAAAGAGGGACTGTTGTACTTAGTACCAACTGTAGGGATTTAGAGGATACAGGGGTAATCATTTCCAACATGTCTCTAGCTAATTAGCAAGTCCGACAGTGCAGAAACTGGGTGAATTCTTAAGAATAACTTTAGACAAGTGAATCTTAACTGGTGTGACTTTGGCCCCCGGGGAACATTTGACAATGTCTATAGATATTTTGGTTGTCACAACTGTGTATGTGAAGGGGGGTGTTAATGGCAGTGAATTGGTTGGCACTAAATATCCTACAATGCACTGGACAGCCTCCTATGGCAAATAATTATCTGGCAAACAATGTCAGTAGCACTGAAGTTTAGAAATCTTGCTATAGAGTACCATAAGCATAAAAAATATTAGCTTCAATCATAGCCAGTATATTGGTTATGGTACCCTTTCTATATTAAATAGGGTCTTAGAAACATGATATGTGGTGATTAATTTAGCAAATGCTGCCCACTAAAGAAAGGCGATTAGAAACTGTCACAGCCACATGAAACAGTGAACTATATACTCTTCAGGTTTTGCGTGCAGCTGGCAACTCTTTTAGGGGCTACTGAAGATTGCGGCTCTGACTGAGGTCACACACTTTCTGGGGCATCTTGCACCTGGTGAATGAGCATGACAAGAATATACAGGTGCTACGGCTCCAGCCCAACACAGTGACACAGCCCAAGCACCCCTCCAGGTTGGTCAAGGCTCTGCCAGCTCTGCTTTTCAGTTTGACATCTCCCTCTGCCTAATTCCATCTCCTGCCCCTTCTATTCACATGTGCTGATCTTGACTCTAATAAATATCCTGTATCCAAACGGCATTATACCATGTGCTATTCCAGAGAATCTATTATACCTACAAGTCCCAAGCAGTGATGAAAATTCAGGTGTGACTCAATTGGCAAGTGGCTCCCAATTCACAGCCCTTTCAACGAACAGGTTGTCTTTTCCAGCTCACCCTAATCATTATTAACATTTCAGTAAAGTAAACCTGTGGTTTACATCATCAAATATCTTGAACACTATTTAGAGTGCCAAGGTAGAATTTTTCTTTGCTCTATTGTGTTTTGTTTTACAGTATTAATCAATACTTTCATCTTCCTTTGCATTTTCATCAAAAACAAGATTTTTTTTCCTGATCTATTTTTTTTTTTTTTTGACAGGCAGAGTGGACAGTGAGAGAGAGAGAGACAGAGAGAAAGGTCTTCCTTTTCTGTTGGTTCACCTCACAATGGCCACTGTGGCTGGCGCACCACGCTGATCCGAAGCCAGGAGCCAGGTGCTTCCTCCTGGTATCCCATGCGGGTGCAGGGCCCAAGGACTTGGGCTATCCTCCACTGCACTCCTGGGCCACAGCAGAGAGCTGGCCTGGAAGAGGGGCAACCGGGACAGAATCCAGCGCCCCAACCGGGATTAGAACCTGGTGTGCCGGCGCCGCAAGGTGGAGGATTAGCCTAGTGGCTGCTCCACTTCTAATATAGCTCCCTGCTAATGTGCCTGGGAAGGCAGCAGAAGATGGCCCAAGTCCTTGGGCCACCTGCACCCATGTTGGGAGACAGAGAAGCAGCTCCAGGCTCCTGGCTTTGGCCAGGCCCAGCCCTGGCTGTTGCAGCCATTTGGAGAGTGAACTTCAAAAGTGGATGAAAGACCTGTCTCTCCTTCTCTCTCTGTAATTCTGGTTTTCAAGCAAATAAAAAATAAATTAAAAAAAAAAAAACAAAATAAAACACACAAAATCTGGGGCTGGTGCTGGGGTATTGTGGGTAAAGCTGCTACCTGCAGTGCTAGCATCCCATGTGGATGTTGGTTCGATTCTCGGCAGCTTCACTTGCAATCCAGCTCTCCATTATGGCCTGGGAAAGCAGTAGAGGATGGCCCAAGTACTTGGGCCCCTGCACCCACGTGGGAGACCCAGAAGAAGTTTCTGGCACTTGGCTTCGGATTGACGCAGCTGCAGCCGTTGGGCCAACTGGGGAGTGAACCAGCAGATGGAAGACCCGTCTCTCTCTCTGCTTCTCCTTCTCTCTCTGTGTAACTCGGACTTTCAAATCAATAAACAAATCTTATTTTTAAGAAAAGAAGAAAAACCTGTCTCACATAGCCACTATTTTTTTTGCTAAGTTTTTTGTCTTGTGTCTTTTTATATTCCTATAATTTTAAATTTTATAGCACCTTTATACCCTAAAGATACAAAAACATATAGTTGAATTTTTAAAAATATTTATGTCTTATTTGAAATGTGAAGTTTTAGAGGGAGGGAGGGAGAGAGAGGGAGAAGGGAAGGGGGAGGGGGAAGGAGAGGAGGAGGGGGAGGGAGGGGGAGAGAGAGATCTTCCATCCACTGATTCACTCCCCAAATGGCCAAAATGGTCCCAGTTGGGCCAGACCGAAGCCAGGAACCAGGAGCTTCTTCCAGGTCTCCCACGTGGGTAGCAGGGGTCCAAGTATCTGGACCATCTTCTGCTGCTTTCCCAAGTGCATTAGCAAGGAGCTGGATTGGAAGTGGGACACCTTTACAGGATGCCGGCACTGCAGGTGGAGGCTTAATCTGCTATGCTATAGTGCCAGCCCCAAAGTGAATATTTTTAATTTAGTCTGTCAGTGTAGGTGGCAAAATTTTCTGACTTTCCAGATGATTCTTATGGATGAATAGTAGCGAGACTAACACATGGTGTGGAATAGTTCAGAAGCTGCCTGTGACCAATCTCACCTTTTTCAACTCCATGAATCCCAATCTTCCCATCTAATCAGCCCCTTTATCGCCTTTTCTCAGAATCTAAGGGGTAGTTTGACTGGTTCCATCATAAGGAGGCATAAAATAAGTGTGACTCGTCTTGTAGAAAAGTTGCATTCTAATGGACAAAGAACTCCTATTTGGTTTAAAACTGGAAGAGAAAAAATCTAAACATTGTTTGGGGGAGGTTTTTCAAATTGTCAGAGACTCATAGAGAGATATTATTCCAAAAATTTGCTCTGATGAGGAAAAAACTAATCTTTGATATGTTTTCCCACTAGAGATTTTGATAAGGTAAACAGATTTTTTATTTACTGTGACCACAACAAAAAGTAGCATTAGTCACATGTTAAGGTGGAAGAGATGGAGTAGACTGTGAAATTGGGAGCTTTTATTTTCTATGTTGGAGAACAATTAAGGATGCTTTAAGTAACAGTGGCTTAAGCATTGTGATATTTAATTATTTTCAAATAACAAGAAATCTTCAAGTTCTGGTTTTTGAGCAAGAGTCCAAAATATCTTTAAAGCCCTCAGTATGGCTCCTCCTGTTTTGGCATTCCCCCAAATTGTTTTTTTTTTTTTCTTGTTCTTGTACCTCATGGTCACAATATTGCTGCTATAGCTCCACTTTCAAAACCAGGAGACAGTGAGATGGCAGGGATACAAGAAAGGACCCTTTGCAGGGGTATTTCTCATTTTGCTAGTAAAAAAAAATATGTATACTTTTAAGAACCAATCCCTCTGCAGAAGACTTCCCCTTACATAATCATTGGCTAGAACTGTGTCACATGGTCTTTCCATGTTTAGAGTGGCTGGGAAAGTAGCGTATAGTTAATAAGAAAGGGACAACCATCTTGGTCGTAAGCAATCTACTAATCCTTCATGGCTTCCCAAATAAAGCCAGAATTCTGTTGAGAAAAAGGAAAGGCAACACTTAATGGGCATCTACCTCATGGAGTTTCCAGGACAGCTACGAAGTTACATTTCATATTTTGTATAGCGTGTCTCATAAGCAGATTATAAACTGTGAGAGCAGGAACCGCATCATCTTTAATCACTGCTGTGCCTTTCACACCAGAGAAGAGTACCTAGGCAATAGCGGATGTTCAGTGAACATTAGTAGACTGAGTTAATACACTTCATCACACTTGTTATAGTTAAAAACTTACCTTTTCTCTGGAAAACGGAGGAATAGGACCATGCTGTGTTATATATTGTATATAGTCATTATATAATTATATATTATATAATTAAATTATATGATTCTATGTTATATAATTAAAATAAATTATATATTATGTTATATATAATATATAGTATGCTATATCGTATATATTATTATATATAGCACATATAGTATAATATAATTTAATTAAATAGATAAAATAAATATAAATTATATAGTATTATATAATATATGTTGTATATAATATATACTCTATATAGTACAACAATACTGTGTGTTTTAGTCGAGGAGTTAAAGAGAAAAATCATAGATTTACATGGATATTATCAGAACCTGGATTTGGGGGGAGCTATTACTATCTAAACTGAAGGGAGAAGAGAAACTTAGATTTATTTCAGCTTCTAAACAGCAGGTTTAAAAAGAAGAGGGGAAAGATTATTTCAAAGAATTATCTCTAAAACCTGTTTAAAGTATTTCAGTTGATTAATTCATGAGAAAATATTATAAATTCCCAATTAAAGACAAAGGTCTTAGAGAATCTAGTTTCCATTTGATTTCAAGAGGGAACCAGTAGTATACTGGAAAGATAACAATCCTCCTTTACAAAACTTCTTTATTCAGATTGTAAAGAATATTAAGCATTGTAGCAACAGAGTTAACTCTTTCCAAGAAAAAAAAAAAAAACATGCTTTTGTAAATAGCTTGTTATAGGGAGATATTTTGCCAGTTGTTAACAGTTGACTGAGTTAATATACTGTATAACATTTATTATAATTAAAAACTTATCTTTTCTGTAGGGAATTGGGGGAGGGGACCATACTACAATACTCTTTGTTTGAGTCTAGAAGCTTAACTGAAATATCATAGATTTTTATGGATATTATCAGAGCCATGATTTAGGGGGCGTGGGAACTGTGACTGTCTAATTTGAAGGGAAAAGAGAAACTTGGCGTCTAATCTTACTGCTAGGATGTTGCTATGGGCTGCCTGTGGTTTGTCTCACGAAGGTTTAGGTGCTGGATGCCTGGTCCCCAGTGTCGTGGTATTGCGATGGTAGAACCATCAAGAGGTGGGACCTGGTGGGAGGCAGCCAAGCTTTGGGGCACCCCTCGTGTGATTGGGTTAATGCTTACCCCCAGGAATTCTAACTCTCGTGGGACTAGGTGCGAACCACGAGCCTGACACCTCTCCTGGGACTCTCTTTCACATGGGCTGCTTCACACCCTCAGACACACTCCTGCCTGGTGATGCCATGTGTCAGGAGACCCTCACCAGAGCTGAGCAGATGTCAGCACCATGCACTTGAACCTCCTGAACTATGAGCTCAAACTCCTTTCTTCATAAAGTACCTGCCTCAGGTATTTTGTTACAGCAACAGCAAATGAACAAAGACAGACTTACATGGAGCTCACCTACTTAAGACATTTGCTGGCCGGTGCCGCGGCTCACTAGGCTAATCCTCTGCCTTGCGGCGCCGGCACACCAGGTTCTAGTCCCAGTCGCGGCACCGGATTCTGTCCCGGTTGCCCCTCTTCCAGGCCAGCTCTCTGCTGTGGCCAGGGAGTGCAGTGGAGGATGGCCCAAGTGCTTGGGCCCTGCACCCCATGGGAGACCAGGAGAAGCACCTGGCTCCTGCCATCGGATCAGCGCGGTGTGCCGGCCGCAGTGCGCCAGCCGTGGCGGCCATTGGAGAGTGAACCAACGGCAAAAGGAAGACCTTTCTCTCTGTCTCTCTCTCACTATCCACTCTGCCTGTAAAAAGAATAAAAAAAAAAAGACATTTGCTAATGAATAGAGCACTTGGGCAGGTACTTGGGCAGTATATGACATAGCTGTGCAGAGACAACAATTGCAGCCCCAGTGGGTGTGATCAGCAGAATCAGCTGCTGGGCTCAGGAAGGGATAAATAAAATCTAACGTTGACAGCGTATAAGGAGTTTGAATCTCAGTTCATTCCTTTTCCTTTTCAAACTTTGTTTCTCCCTAGTAGATCATTCCACCAGTCCTTGTCCACATGCTTCCCAGCAATTACAGAATTCTAATGCAATGTTCCTATTGCTTCCTCTGTTAGGAAAGTAGCATTCAGGCCTTCACAGGAATCACCCACTCTGCTCAGTTACGTGGAAATGGCCTTGGAATCCTTCTCCTCTCATGACTGAGGCAGCAATTACCAGTCACCCAGACTGAAACTCAAAATGCACCTAACTTGTTGTATTAGCAGGGGTTACCTGGTTTTAGAAGTGAAGATGGAGATAACTGTGACAGACCACACACTGCATTCATCCACTACTTTTTCATCCCATTTTTTGTTAAGATGTAAGTGTATTGAGTAAATTAATTATCTGAAAACTCAACAAAAAATTTAAATTTTAGAATCAACTTCCTGGTAACATTTAGGAAGTGTACAATAACTAATCGATCCCAGCCGTGATTATTTACTGGATCATTTCTTGGCTCAGAGTGCATAAAGATGGGCTGTGCTGTGCGTAGTCATTTTCTAGCGAAATCCTCTTGCAAAAAACCTGGTGAGGAGCAGGGAATCTCAAGCACACAAATATTTCCTCTGATCCTTGCAAAACAAAGCAAGGCCAAACACAGCCCCATCTGCCAGAAACCCATCTTGTGGAAGTCAGGGTCTTTTAAGAGTACCTGTAGTCTCCCCTAACAATAAGCTTAACGACGCGTTGAGCCTAGCTGTGTCTGAAGAGGAAACAGTTGGGATGTGACAGCTTCACGTCCGTGGTCTGGACAGTGGCAGAAAGGCTGCGTTGGCCCGCTTTGGTGGGGCTTGTCTGCTTTTTCCACTTTGCACCGTGCTCCTGCCGATGCGATGTTTTTGACAGTCTCGGGGAAGATGCGAGCAGAAGTGACCTCTCGTCAGCAGCTCTGTAACCGTGGGGCTCGTGCGGGCAGATTGGCATCTGCAGGCACATCTTTAGCAAGTTGGCAGCCTCCGTGCCCTTTGCAGGTTGCAATCAAACCTGCCTTCTACAGCAGCCTCTTTCTGGTTGATTAACTTTAATGTAATTTTAATTAAAAACCACAGTGTCAAAGGGTTTAGCTACTCGAGAAATGAGCACAGACTGCGGCCCAGTGGCAGCAGTCACTTGGAAAATGGAAATGTGTCCTGACAATGTTGTGCAGGGGCCAGATAAACAGGGTCGCTGCAGCGCTCCGCTCACATGCAGGAAGCAGGCACGGGAGTACCAGAACCAAGAAGCCGGCTTGTACATCGAGGGGTTCTAATGCACGAATTTCAGGTGCCATCAACATCCTTGGGACCTTGTTTGGTTCTGGCACCAAATGCCCTCGACACTGGCTGGCTGTGACCATTCTGTTCTCCTCTTGGCACTGTGGTCTCGAAATCCACACATGAATCTGGGTTAAACATGAATCAAATTTCAGACGGGAAAAACATAGCCAAGTCTCACTGTATTATTCAACCGCACAGCTCCTTGGGTGTTTTTTTTTTTTTTTCACTATATATCTTTATAGGAGACAAGAGATAGAAATATCAGAAATAAATCTTTCTTTCAAGGAAACACTCTCTCAGGCATGGGATTCTTCACTCCTTTCCAAACAGTGCCAAATAACTAAAGCTGAGTGACTTCTTCCAAAAAGCCCGGTGCTTAACTTGAATTGGAAGAATGAGTAGAACTAACCTTGGAAATGTGCTTGGTTATGTTAAGTGTAGAAAATTAGATTCTATGCACCTGATCTTCTTATGCACTCAAAAATTAATTATTTTAAAATTTCTGACTAGCTCGAAGATATTATTTCTAAATTCCTCTTTTAATTTTTCTGGTTGATGTTAAACAATACTCAAAGGAAAAGACTGTGTGGGAGAAGCATTTTATTAATGTCCACGGAGTGAAAGCTTCTCTTCCATGCTGAAATGCCCTTTATTCTTCCTCAGTGTGGCTAATTTTTCAGGGCACAACTCTCAGGAGAACACCTAGTGACGTCAATTCTTCAGGGGAGAATTTCCTCCACCAGGTTTGTGGGACGCTGGGGTTGCTTTGCTGACAGATGGGGCCGGTACAGGTGGGCCCAGAGCCATCTGAACAGAAGGGGCCCCTGGACCCTGACAGAGAGGATAGACAGAACGGTGGGGGAGAGTTTAGGGCAGTGGACAGGGAGGGGAGAGAGGAGGCAGAGAGGATTTCTACACTGAATCCAGCAGAGAGGAAGAAAAGCAAAAACAAGCAGATGGGTGGACCGGGAGAGGTGATTTGAATTGTGTAACTTGCTTAAGAGACTAATAAAAAAAAAAAAAGCCCTGGGGAAAGGACTTCACTGCAGGCGATTTTGGAAAATTGGAAATGCAGCTAAGATTGCCAAAGTAAGAAAAATACAAGAAAAAAAATAAATATGAGATAAGATGATGAAAATGAATTGTGTGGAAGCTTGGGGATGACTCCTCTGAAGGTCCCTAGGTTCAGAGAGAGGCATTCTCTGATTTTGGTAGCAAAGAGCTATTATTAGTGCTCTTAGCTCAACTGTTTTTGTCCCTTTAGTGGATGGCAAAGATATAGCATAATGGACTTAGAGAAATAAAATGCAATGCATTTGTAAAGTTCCTATAATGACAATTTTAAAAAATGGGGGGTAAGACCCCTACTTAGTAGGATCTGAGTAAGTTTACCTAGAGTAATTGTCTCTCCTAGAATATTATTTTTGGGGGATATTTACACTTGCACTGTGGAAAAACAGTCATATGGTGAACGAATGTGGGGAGGCCTGGATCCCAGGTCAAACAGGTTTGCTTTGTTTGTGTGTTTGGCTGCAGGGATTTGGGGGGCCTTTGTGTTCTCTCTTGCACATGCAGCTTTTGACCGTGGCGCTAATTTTGGCCATGGAACCCTCTGTAAAGGGTGCTAGGTTACAAAGCACACACCTTGGGAAGTAGATTTAGACTTTACTGTATCAAAGAAACACCGGGCTTGCCATTGCCAGGAGGTTACCTGAGAGGGCCCAGGTGCCGTGGACATGAGGCTGCTTCTGCATTGCAGCTGGTCTGGTGTTCAGGGGTGGGCTGCCATTGGCCCTCTGGCTGGGGAGCCATCTCCTGTCTAATAATGTAAGTCAAAGGGCTAAAAACACTGCATTTACAGGTGCTCACGTGAGTAGTGCTGTTTTAACCTATTTTGCAGGAGACATTTGGAATGAGTGAGTCTGTATGTGGTTGGAAGTGATAGTGAAAAACAGTTCTTAAACAGTATGACCTAAACCCTGACGGGAAGAGATTCTGGCACACACGCAGATGTGCCTGTGTGTCCCAGACAAATGCCAAGCCTTCCCCTGAAATTTTCTTGGTCTTCATTTACAATTTACAAAGTTCTCATTTACAATGAACAGCAAATAGAACTTTTGCTCTATGGGACCAGAGACAGGTCTGCTTTGGCTCACTACCATGCCCCCAACATTTATTAAGTAGTTTAATAAGTTGAAAGTAATGAGTTGTCCTCTGCCCAATGCTGGCTACTAGCTATGACATATTAGAAAGCATGCAGGAGACAGCCTTGCTAAACATCATCAGCTAAAGTGACCTTTTCTCTTATTTCTTTTACTAGAAGTAACATTGAGCCCTATTAATATGCAAACCACTCTGCTATGAACACTGGGAGTGTATCTTCTTGTGAGATGTGACTTGAATACAATAGGATGAAACCAAATTACAGGATAGGAATATTTGAGCTTGGAATTGTGAAATGTAAGGTACGTACAGACTTAGCTATGCTCAAACGCAAGCTTCCCAATGGAGATTCCATCTCAACTACACGATCAGTGTTGGATTTGCCTTGGCTGGGGGCTAGAGGAAGAGAGAGAGGAAGACCCATTTTATGTGTTAACTCAGTTCCTCTATGTGAGCACACAAGAGTCTGGTTTTTAGGAGAGAGCCCGGTTGATGTTAAAAGGACCCAGCATTTCTTCCTCCTTCTAATAATAATGCTTACATTGCTTAATGTGTTTCCACACCACTTTTATTTTTATGTTTAATTTTTATTTATTTGAAAGGCAGCATGACACAGACTGGGGAGGGGCTAGGGATAGAGAGATAATTTCATCCACTGGTTCACTCCCCAAATGCCTACAACAGCCTTGGCTGGGCTAGGCTGAAGCCAGGAGCCTGGAACTCCATCCAGGTCTCCCTCAGGGAAAGCAGGGACTCAGGTACTTGAGTCACCACCTGCTGCCTTCAAGTATGCGCATTAGCAGGAAGCTGGATTGAAAGTGGAGTAGCTGAGACTGGAACCAGGCACTCGGATAGGAGATGCTGGTGTTCCAAGTGGTGGCCTAACTGCCTGTACCATAACACCTGCCCCATTCACACTACTTTGAAGTCTATTGTAGCACTCAGCCCTCAGAGCAGATCAGGGTGATAAGTAATTTTGTCTTTATTTTACACATAGGGAAATGGAGGCTCAAAGAAATTAAGGTCTTTTTGGTCCTACAACCAGTAGGCTCATGTTTATCAATGGGTCTGGCTCTCGTCCTCTGTCCTGAGTCCTCTCCATCTCACAATAACCTTGGAGGCAGGTGGTTCCCATTACAGTGCTGAGCAAATGAAGGTATGAAAGTAATGGCAATCTAGACAGCTCGTTTCCCCTGTGTCCAGGGGTCATGTTTGATAATATCCTACATGGCATAAGCGCACAGCAGGCTTTACATTTTATTTCTCCAGTGCCTTTCTACACTTAGCAAACTATAACAACAGCATTCATTCCCATTATTTCAAGTCCTGTTTTATTTGGGGGAGGGGCACTCCAAGGTACTTTTAGTGTGTTATGTGCCTGTCTCCCCCACTAATCTAAATTGGAGGGAGAGATTGTGTCTTACTCATATCTGAATCCTAGGTAATGTGGGGTTTGAACAGAAGTGAAACTTACATTCCACCTTCCAAATGCTGCAGATCATTCCCCAAATATCATGCACTTTGCTCAGTGCTATAAAGATACAGCTACGCCTAGATTGATCTCTATTCTTGGGGAAAAGTTTTAGTTTCATAAGCAGTTCAGCTCTGTAATTCCAAAATAAGCCTAGCTCTTGATCTCTGGGTGTAAACCTTGTGAGGGTAGAACAATGTTTACCTTTTCTATTCCCTTGTCTCCAGCATCTTCCTTTGTATGTGTGCACACACATACACACGCACCTTGGAATATAATAGACACTTAATAAAGGTTCAGTGAATGATTAGCATCACTGTTTTTCCTTTTACAGAGATCTGGCATTGATAGTGCTTGGGGGGAAGAAATGGGTATGACTAACAATAAAGTTTCCATTCAGTAGTCATGAGCCAGCCTCCATGCCAAGCCTTGAGACTGATCGGAGTGTGTTGAAAACCCTGCCTCCTCCTGTTTGGGAATGTGCCTTATTGCTTTATTTTGCTTCTTCCAAAGACAGAGCCTTGTGTCACAGGCAGGGCACGTCTGAGGGGAACCACTGCACACCCCGACCAATGCTGTGATTACCTCGGCCCAGGAGCATCTGAGCTGCCTCACACTCCTCCCTCGGCCCTCCTGGTGACCTGCCATGTGAGGTTTCGCATGAGAAACAGAGCCGATCAGAGGCACCACAGGCACCCTCACAGAGGACAGCGTTTCAGCCTGTGCAGGACCCCCAGAGCTGGACCCTGTCTGTTTTCTTGGTGCCTAGGAGAGAACTAAATTCCATATGCCTTGTTACCTGCCTTCCTTACTGGACTCCAAGGTCAGAGCAGGAACTGAACTGTGCCACTGTGCAGAATGAAGAGCAAACTTCACCGGCCATCCACCTACGACCTGGAGAAAGAACTTCTGTCTTAAGTGCCTTATGCTGTTCAAGCATTTCTTCTAAGGTGAACAAGTGAAAACAGCTATCCACCTTTGAATTGTCTCGTGCTGCTGTATCTTCAAAAGCTGTGGCCATGTTACTTAGTAATGGATGTCCACCTTCTCAATGTCCTCGATGGCTTCTAGCCATCTATGTTGTTTTTCCACTGGATTCTCACCTAGTAACTTGAAACATAGGAAAAGTGTAAAACAAGAAGCGTGCGCCAAGGCAACACTGTGCTGAATGACATTGCTTTAAGCACCATGGGATAGCTTTGTCCTCATCTGTGTTCTCGTCTTTAGCTTGCAATAGAACCGTCAAGAGGCTCACCATTTCTGTTTCCTTCTTTCCATCTTTCCTTCTCCTTTTAAAAATTCCCTTCCTTTCCCTTGTCTTCTTTTCTGTTACTGGTGCAACAGAACATGAAGAAATCAATGTGGATTTCTTGACAAATAAGATATTAGTAAATCAAAGTCTCAACTTGAAAGAAAATCTGATGACCAGAAGAGAGACAAATCTTATTTAAAAATCTAAATTCAGACATAGGCCTAACTGCATAAAAATGTGTCTCTGTTTGAGGAAATCTTAATGGATGTAACTTATGCAATTTTTACTGAATGTAACATAAATATTGAATGCATTAGAACTCCAAAATAGATGTTAAAAGATCAGTGCTTGACATTGGCTATGACTATATCGTATGCCCATGAACATAGCTAATCCAAAGGTTTTTCTTGTAGAAAGCAGTTTTCCTCCATCAGAAGCCATTATTTGGTATCCAGAAGTACAAACTTTTTCAACCTCTAGATTTTTTTCCTCTATTTTAATGCATAGCTACCCTGATACCCTCAAATATGCTTAAGTACTTCCAACTCAAGAAACAGCAGAACTGTTAGAATTCAAGTGTTTTCTTGTTATTTCACATTTAATTTAATTATGGATAATTATGCTGGTGAAATAAGCTGATATGGTGGAAATGAAATATAGATTTTCATAAATGAATTTATAAAATGGATCTTTGAATATCACCTCAAGATTTTAAATGATTTAAAAATTATTTATGAATCACTTTCATAACCATCCTTACATGATACAAATAGACTACTAGGGTATTGCCTGGGTTTTCTTTGTCAGATCTATTGTGGTTCTCTTCTGTTGCTAGAATATGGTTATTCAAAAGACAGGCAAATATTGAAATTTTTCCATAATACTAAACACTGCATTTCAAACATTGCTTGATATATTATTCAAAGTTGTACCTTAGTCAAGGTTTACTGAGTAACTGAAATGTCAACAATCTTAAAATAAAGCAGGTATGATGAACTATCTCACCTATAATAATAATAATAATAATAATAAAGGAAAACTGCATTATTTGGCCATTTTGCAAGCTCTTAGCTACCTAGCAGGATTGCCCCAACAGATGATGGACAGGCCCTCAAAGACGTAGTGTGCTGTGACCTTGAGAAAGAAAATCCCTGCATTGTGGATTCCTGCAGCAAAACCTCAGGTACCTAGTACATTCTGCTGTATTACTGTCCTCTGATTTGGCTTCACTTTTGAGTAGTTTTTAAATTAAGGTAGCGGAGATTTGATTTCCTCAAAATTTTATCATATTTGAAAGCATAGTTGGCTACTCCATAGTTAGTCATTTGGAGGCAGGTACGTTCCAGCTAAAAGTAAAAAGAAATGTGTGTAGGCCGGCGCCGCAGCTCAATAGGCTAATCCTCCACCTTGCGGTGCCGGCACACCAGGTTCTAGTCCCGGTTGGGGCGCCGGATTCTGTCCCGGTTGCCCCTCTTCCAGGCCAGCTCTCTGCTGTGGCCCGGGAGTGCAGTGGAGGATGGCTCAAGTGCTTGGGCCCTGCACCCCATGGGAGACCAGGAGAAGCACCTGGCTCCTGCCATCGGATCAGCGCGGTGCGCCGGCCGCAGCATGCCAGCCGCGGCGGCCATTGGAGGGTGAACCAACGGCAAAGGAAGACCTTTCTCTGTCTGTCTCTCTCACTGTCCACTCTGCCTGTCAAAAAAAAAAAAAAAAAAGAAATGTGTGTAAAATCAATACATGAAAGAAAACACAGAAACCATGTCCTGAGTCTGCTTCTACCCAAACATCCCTGTGTGTAGTGCTTGTGCATGTGTGTGTGTGCACATGTGTGTGTGTATGTGAATTGGGGGTATCTGTCTTGTCTTTCTCTATTCTTGTTCCTGCTCCTCTTAAGTTGATTTTAGCGAACTCTACATTTTGATGAATTTAGAATTGAACCTGTATGAAAAATATAATTGCAATATGAGGAATCAGCCTCACATGTTACTGAAGATAGTCATTTTTTATTGCAATCTGTTGTGTGCTTGTGACTTCCTCTATGTGCTGGTATAATGAGCAGGATCTGGTTATTTATCTTCATATAGGTATATTAGCTCACAGAAAGATAAGCTGATTGTGTTAGTCTATAATGGAGGTGCTCTCACTGCAGAGATGTAAGGCATGGCTTGATATACATTATTATGAAGACTTCCGACTGAAAAAAAGATGTTTACATATGTTATATTTTTAAATAAACTATTTTATAGCTGCAAAAAAAAGGTTTTTCTCTGGCAGAGAAATTTGAGTGTCAAGCTGACAATATATGAAAGTTAAACAAAATCCATCCTGGAACTTCCTTGATTCTCAGTGGATCTAGAAATTAGAAATGAGGTGTTCAATTCCAGCTGTTATCTGTCACCAGCCAATAACGCAGGGAAGAAAATGGTGACAATATTTGAGAATCAGCTTCTGATATCCACTAACTTTCTGTGTTCTAAGGGGCACTGGATAGGAGAAAATGTGTGAACTCCTTCTTTGAGCTAAGGAATCTGTGCCAGATAGTCCTACTTTCATGATGTAATTTTATTCTTGTAATACATCAGCATGGGTGTTGTTAATCATGTCTTATAGATTGGGAGAACGAAGGCTCAGGCAGGCAAATCCTGGCCTACATCCTAAGCCCAATCTAGGAAGTGGTAAAAACTGCTTAGCTGTGCTCTCACTGACAGAACAGCTGAGTGTGATACCTAAGGCATATAACGCAACAGGAAAACCAAGGAAAGAGACGTTCAAAAACGGTAATTCCCAAACCAGTTATCCAAGGGTAACTGTACACATGCTCAAGACTTCACCCTTCAGAAGCCACAACAGAGCTATGCATTGCAGGGGAAAGAGACCTCACAAAAACAGGTTAGCCAAGTCGCTAGAAGATGCCAAACGGGCAAACAACAGAAACAAGGCCTGGAAAGTTGGGAGGGGATCAATACTTAGTTTCGGCATAACAAACTTCCAGTTTTCAATAACAGCAGCAGCACAGACATACAAAGAAATAGGAAAGTGTGATTCTCACCAAAAAAGTGGGCAATAAAAACTGCACGGTGGAGTCAACAGAGCCTTTATAAAGTTGTTCAAAGAACAAAAGGAAAGGTTTTCTATAAGTAAAAGAAGCCATGATGACAATGTCTCATCAAATAGAAATATAAAGAAACAAAGAAATTTTTTAAAAAGCATTTAGAAAAAAATCTGGAGTTGAAAAGCATAAAAAATAAAATACATTTACTAGAGGAACTCAAAAGCAGTTTTGAACTAACAGATTAAAAAGAATCAATAGACTTGAAGAGAGATTGCTGGAGAGTTCAAAATCTAAGAACAGAAGAAAAGATAATTGTGGAACAATCAACAAAGCCCCAGAGAAAAGGGGATACCATTATAAAGCATCAACGTATCATAATTAGGAATATTAGAAAAAGGAAGCAGAAAAATATACCTGACGAAATAGCTGAAATCTTCCCAAATTTGCTAATAAATCTGAATCTATACATCTAAGAAACTCCATGAACTCCAAGACAGGTAAGCACAAAGAAACTTGCAACCAGACTAATTATAATAAAAATGCTGACAATAAAGGCAAACAGAAAATCTTCAAACATCAGGAACATGGCTGTACAACGGAACCCAACATAAACAACTGACACTTTATCACAAACAGTGAGGGTCCGAAAACAGGGGAGTGATATATTGAAAGTGTGGAAAGAAGGGAAAACAACCCCTCAACTAAGAATCTTGCATTACATAAAACTATCTGTCAAAAATAAATGTGAAATAAATATCAGATGACCAAAAACTTGTAATGCATTGTATCTTACAAGCAATACTAAAAAAAGTTTTCAAGCTGAAAGTTAACAAGTTCAAGTGATTGAAGACATTAAGAAAAAGTACAAATAAATTTAATTTAAAAGATAACCTAGATACTTTCTTTTTTATTTTATTTTATTTTTTTTAGTTTCTGTGGTGATTTAAAAAGTAACACAGAGGAGCCAGCGCTGTGGCATAGCAGGTAAAGCCACTGCCTGCAGTGCCAGCATCCCATATGGGCGCCAGTTCAAGTCCCGGCTGCTCCACTTCTGATCCAGCTCTCTGCTATGGCCTGGGAAAGCAGTAGAAGATGGCCCAAGTCCTTGGGCCCCTGCACCCACGTGGGAGACCTGGAAGAAGCTCCTGGCTCCTGATCGGCGCAGCTCCAGCTGTTGCAGCCATCTGAGGAGTGAACCAGCGGATGGAAGGCCTCTCTCTATCTCAGCCTCTCCTTCTCTCTGTGTAACTTTGACTTTCAAATAAATAAATAAATAAATATTTTTTTTTAAAAAAAGTAACACAGAAATATGTATGTAATTAGACTTGGGATTCTATATAAATGTAAAATATTTGAAAACAACAATTACAAAGTAAGTGAGTAGTAGCAAAGCTGTAATGCAGCAAGAGAATGGCATTAGATGATAACCAGAACCTACAGAAACAAAAGAAAAGAAGAGTATTTTAAAAGGAGGCTAGTATAGGAAACTCCATGAATATACACTTGCTCTTTTATCCTCAGCTTATTCAATAGACTAAGTTATATGAAGTAATTACAATAAACTATGCTTAGGTATTTAACATATATAGGAGATCTGTGAGAGTCTACAAAAGTAAAGAGATTGGATTAGTAACAACAAAAAAAACTTCCTACAAAGAAAAACCCAGGTCCAGATAGCATTACAGGTGAATTCTACCAAGTATTTAAAGAAAAATTTATAAGGATACTCAAAAATTCCTCTAAAAATAAGAAGTATATTTCACAATTCAGTCTGTGAAACTTAGATAAGCAAACCAGTCAAAGATGTCACAAGACAAAAAAATTACAAATCAATCTCTTATGAATACAGATGCAAAAACACTCAACAAAACACTAGCCAACCTAATCCTGTGTATCTAAACATGATTACACACCAAGGCTGGGTTTTTTCTAGCAATGTAAGTTTGGTTTAATACCTGTTAATCAGTGAACATAATGTACCATATCAATACAACAAACTTCAAAACCATACAATCACCAAACCACAGAAGCATTTGAAAAAATCCAACACCACTTCATAATGAAAATATGCAACATATTATGCATAGAAAGCAACTTTCTGATCCTGATAATGTGTACTACACAAACTCACAGCTATCATTATTCTTAATGGAAAAGCTAACTGCTTTCCTGCTCATATCGGCAACAAACAAGGATATGTGCTCTCACAGCTTTTATTAACATTTTTACTAAAGTTTATAGAGAGGGAAATTAGGCAAGAAAATGAAATGAAAGGCATCCAGGTTGCAAATAAAGTAGTGAATCTATTTTCATGGGGTATATCCTTGAATATAAATGATCCTAAGCAATCCTATTAGAATTTAAATGTAAGTTCTGCAAAATTTCAGAGTAGAAAATCAATACATAAATTAAATTGTATTACTATACACTTCTATTGAACAATCATAAAATTATGAAAACATCACTATTAACATTGATAGCAAAATAAATAAATATATAGAAATACATTTAATAAAAAAAAGTATAGCACTTATACTTGGAAAACTATAAAATGTTTGCTGAAAAATTTCAAGAAGGCCTAAACAAATAAGTAAATATCCTATACTAAGGAATTGGAAAACTTAACATTGTTACTATTGCAATACTCCCAAAATTGATCTACAGGTTCAACAAAGTTTCTGTAAAAATTGTAGCTGACTTTGCAGAAATTAACAAGGTGATCATAAAATTCATGTGGAAACTAAAATCATGGAGAATATTACTCCCTTCAAAAAAAAAAAAAAGCAAAATCTAAAACAAACAAAAAAGAGGAACAAACCTGGAGAACTCATGCTTCCCTACTTCCAAAACTTACTACAAAGCTACAGTAATCAGGATATTGTGGTAGTAGCATAAAGGTATCTACATAAATTAATTGAATTGAGAGTAAAGAAATAGGTGATAAATCTAGTGACAAAAAATAGCTTTCAACAATAGTATTAAGATAACTAGATATTTATGTGCAAAGAATGAAGTTGGAAACCAACTCATAGCAGATGCAAAAGTTAATTCAAAATGGATTAAAGACTTTACCTCTAGAATCTACTTCCCCTAAACCAACATGTCAGTACAAACATGACAAAAATATCAAGTTTTAGTAGACAGACATTTCTACAACATATTTGATCAGTCGTTCTCAAAATTATCAGGTCATCAAAAGTAAAGAATGTCAGAACTGTCATAGTGAAGAGGAGCCTGAGATGACACCAACAACTAAATGTAGTGTGCTATCCCAGATGGCATTCTATAATAACATTATGTAAAACTAAGGAAATCTGGAAAAAAACCATGGAATTTAGCTAACAGTAATGTATTAGTACTGATTCCTTGTAACAAACATACCATATGAATGCCAAAAGTTGATGATAGGGGAACCTGCGTGTGTTGGGGGAGGGACAGGATGTGTAAGCTGTTTGCATTATCTACTTAGTTTTTATGTAAAACTAAGACTATTCTAAAATAATGCCTTTAAAGAAAAAGTGGATCAAAGATCTAAACGTAAGAGTAAAACCATAAACCTTTTAGAAGAAAGCATCGCTAAAAAATCTTCTTGGCCTTGAATGTGAGAATCATTTTTAGGTAAGATACAATAATGTAGACTATAAAGGAAAATATAGATAAATGGAATATCATCCAATTTTTCTCTCCCACTTTCCCCACTTCCTTGTCAATTACACCTAAAGACGCTTCTGCAAAAAAGTCACAGACTTGCTAATCTTTGTATCCTCTCTGCTTCAGGAAAACCTAAGATGGACCACAACTCCCTATATCCCCCCTCCCTCCCCACAAAGTCCAATTCCTTTAGCCTCAGTACCCTCAGTAGGTGTTTAAGGCATGATCTTGTTCACTGATAAATTGATTGGTTTTTAAGATTTTAAATTTTACGTAGATTGTTCTAATTACAGAAGTTATAGAGGCTTGCTGAAAATAAAATCAGGCAACGAAGAAAAGTGAAAAACACCCTGCATTTGGCTCCTCTGACTGCTGCATTCCCATTCTTGTCTTGGTATTTCCCCCACGCTGCTTCTGCTCTGAGAACTGAGGATCTCCCTCCCTCACACGGGGCTGTAGGGTGTTTATTGGGTTCTCAGAGAGTACCCTGTTGTATACTTTGAAAGGGACCCGGGACCTCTTGTCTCTCACCTCAGAGTGAGTGGCCTCAAGTACACTTCTTCCAGCAGCTGAATCTAGACTTTGTCCCTTAAACTGCCATGACTCAAGGACCTATGATTCTGGCACTATCAGAGAGAGCCATCTGCTCGAAAATCCTCTTTGTCATTTCTCCCAGGAGGCACAGCAGGACTTCTAGTGTCCTGTCATGGAGGTTCAGAGTGTGTAGACGGGCTAGCAAATGAAATCTAAACACGATAAATTTATGCGGGTTTGCATTCTGGTTATTTTCCGTCTAGGTTCTAACTATTGCAAAATAACCATGTAAAACTACTTCAAGATATCTTATTAAGAATCACGATGCTATTCTGTAATAAATATGGCTGAATCATTTTAGGCTTTAGAAACTGAAAAGAGCTAGCAGTAGATTTCAAGGGCTAGAGGGCAGGCAATGTTTAAGGTTGTAACTCTTGTTTTGTGTATATTCAATAAATATTGTTATTTTTAAGTTTTAGCTCTCTATACACACTTCCACTAGATTTCCAAGTCTTAACTAACTTCATCTTGGAAATTTCTTGAATCTTTTGTCAATCAAAATATATTCTGATCAAAGCCCTTGTTCTAGTAATATACTACTAGATGGCATCCCAAACCTTAGCAGCTTAAGCACCACACGTTTTGCTACAGCTCGTTGTTTGGTGAGTCAGGAGTTCCCATGTGAGTTGGCTGAATGATTCTTCCATATCACCTGGTTAGTCGTTGGCATTCAGCTGACCTCGTCTGCAAGATGCAAGATGGCTTCTCTCAATGCTACATAGACTTCTGGTTTCTCCCAGTAAAGCAGCTGCATTTCTGATGTGGCAACTAAAGGCTCCAAGAGACCAAGGCAGAAATTGCTGGTCATTTTAATGGGTAGGTCTGGAATAAGTATCACGTAACTTTGGTTATAGTCCAATAGTAAAAGCAGGCAGAGACTCAAGAGGAGAGCGACAGAAGTTCCTCTCTATCTAACCACCTCTAGCTTGCTGTGGCTCTTGCCTGGGAGGGCAGCATAAAGCCAATCACAGCTCCATAATCTATTGCCCATGAAGTTACCCTTCTATTAGAGAAAAAGTTTAGCACCCAATTATTTTTCTCTTGCACTAATGTTATCTATTGTCTGGAGACTGCCTATGTGATTACGTTTGGACTTTGTCATAGCAGAGTAAACTTTTTCCTTTCTGGCGTCAATCTGTTTTCCAAATATCACATCCCAGCCCTCCTCTGTGAGAGCCTCTGATGTCTCAGAACATGCCATGGCCATTCCAGACTCCAGGACGTGCACATGTTTTGCCTCTGCCCAGAACACTCTTTCTCTTTATCTCTACCTCCCTTCTCCCTCTCTCCCTCATCTTCCTGATTTCTCCAGAGGTAATCTTAGTGAGTTTGAGCTGTTATATCAAATTATACTTGGAGTAGCTTAAGTAATAAATAGATATTCCTCACAGCTCTGGAGGCTGGAAAATCTAACATCAAGGCTTCAGCAGTTTCGTTGTCTGGTCAGGTCCTGCTTCATGGTTTTGAGATGGCCACCATCTTACTGTATTTTCACATGGCAGACAGCAGAGGGAAGGATCTTATTTTCCCCTCTTTTTATAAGGGCACTGAGGGCTGTCATCTCATGACTTAATCACCTCCAAATACCACCACAATGGGAACAGGCTTCAACATAGGTATCACAGCAGGGTAGCAGAGAGAGACAAAAACACTCAGATAAGGCCGGTGCCGCGGCTCACTAGGCTAATCCTCCACCTTGCCCTTGCGGCGCCAGCACACCAGGTTCTAGTCCCGGTCGGGGCGCCGGTTCTGTCCCGGTTGCTCCTCTTCCAGGCCAGCTCTCTACTGTGGCCAGGGAGTGCAGTGGAGGATGGCTCAAGTGCTTGGGCCCTGCACCCCATGGGAGACCAGGATAGGCACCCGGCTCCTGCCATCGGATCAGCGCGGTGCACTGGCCACAGCACGCCAGCTGCGGCGGCCATTGGAGGGTGAACCAACGGCAAAGGAAGACCTTTCTCTCTGTCTCTCTCTCTCACTGTCCACTCTGCCTGTCAAAAAAAAATTAAAACAAAACAAAACAAAAAAATCCATTCAGATAATAACCTGGTCTTTTCAGCAATCTGCACCTCCAGAGAATTCTATTCTTTGTTCTAGCTTTTGTCATATTGAATTACCTTTTATCTTTTAATTTCTCTCTGATTCTTTCTCTGTCTTCACTGCACGGTTTTTTTAAAAGATTTATTTTATTTATTTAAAAGACAGAGATACAGAGAGAGGTAGAGATGGAGAGAGGTCTTCCATCAGTTGGTTCACTCCACAGATGGCCACAATGGCCTGAGCTGCGCCGATCCGAAACCAGGAGCCAGAAGCCTCACTCCAGGCCTTCCATGTGGGTGCAGGGGCCCAAGGACTTGGGCCATCTTTGACTTCTTTCCCAGGCCATAGTAGAAAGCTGGATCAGAAGAGTAGCCAGGACTAGAACCAGCACCCATATGGGATGCTGTTGCTGCAGGCCAGTGCTTTAACCTGCTGCGCCACAGCGCCGGCCCCACTGCATAGCTTTTTTTTTTTCCTGCAGACTGAACTGTCTTCATTCATTTTTTTTAAAAACTTTTATTTAGTAAATATAAATTTCCAAAGTACAGTTTATGGATTACAATGGCTTTTTCCCCCCCAACTTCCCTCCCACTCGTACCCCTCCCATCTCCCGCTCCCTCGCCCATTCCATTCACATCAAGATTCATTTTCAATTCTCTTTATATACAGAAGATCAGTTTAGTATATATTAAGTAAAGATTGCATCAGTTTGCACCCACATAGCAACACAAAGTGTAAAATACTGTTTCAGTACTAGTTATAGCATTAATTCACATTGGACAACACATTAAGGACAGAGATCCTACATGGGGAGCAAGTACACAGTGACTCCTGTTGTTGACTTAAAAATTTGACACTCCTGTTCATGGCGTCAGTAATCTCCCTAGGCTCTAGTCATGAGTTGCCAAGGCTATGGAAGCCTTTTGAGTTCGCCGACTTTGATCTTATTCTGACAGGGTCATAGTCAAAGTGGAAGTTCTCTCCTCCCTTCAGAGAAAGGTACCTCCTTCTTTGATGGCCCTGTTCTTTCCACTGGGATCTCACTCACAGAGATCTTTCATTTAGGTCCTTTTTTTTTTTTTTTTTTTTGCCAGAGTGTCTTGGCTTTCCATGCTTAAAATACTCTCATGGGCTCTTTAGCCAGATCTGAATGCCTTAAGGGCTGATTCTGAGGCCAGAGTGCTGTTGAGGACGTCTGCCATTCTATGAGTCTGCTGTGTATCTCATGCATAGCTTTTTTTTTTTTTTGACAGGCAGAGTGGATAGTGAGAGAGAGAGAGACAGAGAGAAAGGTCTTCCTTTGCCGTTGGTTCACCCTCCAATGGCCGCCAAGGCCGGCACACCGCACTGATCCGAAGCCAGGAGCCAGGTGCTTCTCCTGGTCTCCCATGTGGGTGCAGGGCCCAAGGACTTGGGCCATCCTCCTCTGAACTCCCAGGCCACAGCAGAGAGCTGGCCTGGAAGAGCGGCAACTGGGATAGAATCCAGCGCCCCAACTGGAACTAGCACCCGGTGTGCCGGCGCTGCAAGGTGGAGGATTAGCCTGTTAAGCCACGGCGCCAGCCACATGCATAGCTTTTTAAAAAAAGTTTAATTATCTTTTAACAGATTCAATACAGTTTGTGGATAAAATTTTTAGATTTTTTTTCCTTTTAAAATTTTTTATTAGTTCCTAACAGATTCAATGCAGTTCGTAGGTACATAGCTTTTGAGAGAAGAGCTTTTCTCATTTCCCTTTTTATCCCTGGTGTTTTAGCACAGTCTCTAGTATTTAGACCATGAGTGTGTATATCTACAAAAGAAAGAAATATCTAGAAGAAAACTGGATCAGTATTGTAGCAAAAAGCCAGTGTTGCAAATGACCTGACATTTTTCATTCTTTTCAAGCAGGCATCAAAGGTGAGCAGAGGAAGAGTTCATGTGACAGAAGAACGCAGGTGCTCCAGAAACCCAGAGCATCTGTCTACAGACAAAACACCTGAAATTCCAGGTAGGACAGGTAACCCTAGGGAGAAATACAGGTAACAGGTGGGTGGTATTCATGGATTGCCATCAGCCATTTCCTTTAGAATTCCAGCCCGTTAGAACCAATACCGCATACATGGAATTAATCAGAATATAGATAAAGGGGTGAAGTAAGCTTCTGGAAGAGTCTTTAAGAATGCAGTGGTTCTGGCTTGGAATCAGCTATGAGTAATCAATCATCTAAGAATTGTATTGAGAAACAGAGACACACAGAGGGACAGAGAGAGCTTCTATTCTCTGGTTCCCTGCCCAAATGTCTGCACTGGCCAGAGGGCCACAGCTGGGCACTGGGTACTCAAATCTCTTGCGTGAGTGGCAGGGACTCAATCTCTTGAGCCATCACTGTTGCCTCCTAGCATCTGGATTTGCAGAAAACAAGAGCTGGGAATTGAACCCAAGTCTTCAGATGTAGGACATGGGTATTTTATCTGCTAGGCCAAATACTTGCTCCATGGAAGAGATACTTGGAGAGGATGTGGAGTTGGGTGATTGTCTTAGTCCTTTTGCGCTCCTATACAAAATGCCTTAGACTGGGTCCCTTATTAACAACAGAGATTGATCTACTTTCCATAGTTCTGGAGGCGGGAAATCCAAGATCAAGACACTGGAAGTGTCTGGTGGAGCCTCATTCCTTCTGGCCGCATTCACACGTGGTAAAAGGGCCAAGAAACTCCTGAGTCCTCTTTCACAAGGGCACAAATGCCATTGGCAAGGACTCCACCTCCCATGACTTACTCACCTCACCAAAGACTGTACCTCCTACAGCTATCACATTGGGGGTTATGTTTCAAACTATGAATTTCTGAAGGGAACATTCAATCCATGGCAGGGCTTATTAGGGTGAACACCAATTTTAGTTGCTCAAGAACAATCACTGTTTGTCTTCCTAACCAGATGTGATGAATAATAATTTCCTTTTATTATCCAGAGTGTTGTGGCTTGAATTATAAATTGCTCAGTTTCTCTAATGACCATTAAGTAAACACATTGTTCTTCATCTCACAGTATGAGCATCAGCAATTGAAGTGGATTTCAAATCTTCAGACAGAACCTTAGGGAGAAATACACTTTTCATCATGACACAGTAAACACGCACACACAGTATAGAAAGCAAAAGCTTCAGGAAGCAGTAGTTGGATGTGTTCAAACCTAATCTAATCTGTTTTCTAATTTTAAAAACCTATCATGACACATTTATTTTTATTTTTTATTTTTTTTCCTTGGTGATACTATTTATTAGTTAAAGGCTAATGCACAGGTTCCTTCCATATTCTATTTTTTTCCTTTTTTATTTACTAAATATAAATTTCCAAATTACAGTTTATGGATTACAATGGCTTCCCCCCCATAATTTCCCTCCCACTCGCACCCCTCCATCTCCAGCTCCCTCTCCCATTCCATTCACATCAAGATTCATTTTCAATTATCTTTATGTACAGAAGATCGATTTAGTATATTTAATTTAGTACATTAAATTGAATTACTATGTAAACACTCCAAAAGCACCAGTACTTTAGATGTGCTTTAAGGTCATGGGACTTGTTCTCTGTTTTCCTTCACTGAGTGGCCTTATGCAAATTGTCAAACTTCTCTCTAAACAACATTCTCCTCATCTGTAGCATGCAAATGTTAATACCAACCTCAAGATGGCAGAGAGAGTTAACTGAGACGAGGTGGTAATGATCCTAGTCAACACTTAGTGAATTTCAGTTTCTTCTCCTCCCTTTTGTTTTTAAACCAACAGGAGCCAGCTGAGATTCACGGGTTTTAAACAGTGAAACAAATGTGTTTCCTAACCTCTTTACTACCAAAGTTTGATCCAAGTATTTAACCATTGATAATGCACATTTAGACTTAAAAAATTATAATTATTTTGAGAGGCACAGGAACACACACACACACACACAGCTCTCACCTACTTGTTTACATCCCAAACACCTGCAGTGACCTTGGCCTGGATCAGGCCAAAACCAGGAACTAGGAACTCAATCCAGGTCACCCACCTGGGTGGCAGGAACCCAACTGCTTGGAACATCACTACTGCCTCCTGAGGTCTGCTTTGGCAGGAAGCTGAAGTCGGAGCAAGGGCTGGACCGAGAGCAGAGCCGGACATCCAACCCAGGTCCACTAAAGTACAGCGTACGCATCTTAACAGCATCCTAACAACTCAGCCGAATGCTTTCACCTTTAAACCTTTAATGCACCTTTAAACCCTGATAACTTCAATGTTCAAATAATGATATTACTTTTCAACAATTTCCAATCAAGCCCATCAGAATAGCACCTGTAGCTTTTCACAATAGAGAAAGAAGAGAAAGAAGAAAGATGATGAAGACTAAAAGTATGCTTTTTATTGAGGGATGGAGGTGGTGAGTTGATTGCAACAAAAATATAACAGGACCTGTACTTTTGTTTTCAAAACAACAGTTGTTATGCATATCTTTTCTCATTAGCAGAAGTTCATTGCAATATTAGCTTTAGAAATAAAACAATCAACAGAAGCATGGTTTTCTAGGCAGTGATGTTTAATGATCTCAATAAAAGGGAATGTGAATGAGAATTCCCTTCATTCATTATATCAGATACTACACATACACTCACATACACCAGATGCCTCACATGAGCAATGACAGAAGAAAGATGGAGGCTGGGCAAGAGAGTCCCATAATCCAAAGAAGTCATGCACTTTACCTCTGGTGGCCAGAATCCAGGCCTTATTCTAGAGTCTCTGGTTTTCATTATGTTAGGGCAGGGCTGCTCCTGTGCACAGCTGCTCTGCATTGGTTAGCATCTGCTAAAATGATGTAGATTACAGCAGATAATCTGTAATTAGAGGAAAGCCATTCCCACCATTCCACTGTTTGGGCCCCTGGACCCCAAGTAGGGCGAGGAACCTCTCAGGGAAGGGATGCATAGTCAGCAACTCATCACTGCACAAGCGTTCAAGGTCGTCTTGTCTCCTCACCCTCACCTTGAATCTTCTCATTGTCTTGAGCAGTTGTTCCAGCTTGGTCGGTTTCTATTCCTCAAGGAAAATTCTTGCAACTCTTTTGCATTGAGCTATCATTTAATTCAGACTCCTTGCACAGAGTTTCCTCCGCAAGGGTTGATTATAAATACTGCTCGCGATTAGGCAGTTCATTCAGCAGTTATTGAACACCCCCGTGACCAAGACAGATGATGAAGTTATCATTGACCTTCAAATCACCAAACCTCACCAACTTTCCTTACTGTTAATCTTCCTCCACTGTTGCCACCTGGCAATTTTCCCGAAAACTGCCTCCATTTCCTTGGCTTGCATCCTCAGTCATCTCCAGCAAGCTTTCCCTTTTCCCGTCTCCATTCTTCCACAACTGTAAGGAATTGAGTCTGCCTCCCTTAAGTACACAGCTAGTTTGAGTTAGAGCCAGCAATAGAACCCAGGCCTGTCTATAATCAAAATCAGGGAACAGACAAATCTTGATGTTTCTATTCATGAGGAGGAAACCAGATGGGCTTACTCACAATCCATGTTTCCGAATCAAAGAACATTCTCCCCCCTCAGGACGTTGGTAGGGCACTGTCTAGTTAGAAAACATTCAGAGAAAATTCACTCCTTTACCTGCCCTGGGCAAATGGAAAAATTCATTGTTTGAGCCATTGACCCAAGACAATAATACATGCTCGAAATTTTGCTTAAGCTATTCTTTGTAAAGACCCTTCTGTCTTTATTATGACAATAAGACTGCTGAATCTGCCCAAGCATATGAGCCTGCAAAGAATATCTATTTCTATTCAGCCCTCGCATTCTCTATATAATGAAAAGATTCTTGGCACATAGTTGGCAATTACGATCTAGGTTTTCTGCATAACATAGGTTTTTAAAACTAAGCTTTTAACTCAATAGACATCAGGCTCCAATGAAAATACGTGTGTCCTAACATGAGCAGAAATAAACACAATTCTAATCAATTTAACTGTTGACAAAGGCATGTGGTTTCGTTGCTTGGGGCCAAAGTTTTAAGAGTGGACTCTGATTTCCAGCAGGAACACCCCTCATTTATGTGTGCAAATAGGGTAATTAAGTGTCCAATTACCAGATTTGCATTGGCAAATGGGGGCTTTGTGTGGGTAAAATTCGCCATAGTTTGAGACCAGCTGAAACTTGGGTCTTTCGTTTTCGAATCAATCCCCCAACAATAACACGGGCATGATGAAGTGCCCATCTTGTCCTAATCTAGAGCTGTGGCTAAAGACTTCTCTTTATTTTGGTGACTCAGTGAAGCGGAGAGCCAAAGTTAGGATCTGCAGGTTTCTTCCTGTCTACCCTGAAAAATAATTAATCATCTCAAATGCATTGACTTTTTTTCCCAGCCAGCTCTGTAGAATTGATCACAGAAGGAGAAAAACCTGTAAGTATAAAGTTTTAACCACCTGTAACCATTAAATTGAAAGATGACTTACAATAGAACTTTACATGTCTCTCCTAGTTCTTGGGTGAAATCTAAGGTCCCACAGCTTTCTCAATTTCAGGTTAGACGTCTTCTTACCACAATGAAGACGGCCTGTCCTTTCCAGGATGTCCAGTCATGATGGGGCACACATAATCCACCTTGCGTCTTTCAAGGAACTCAGAAAAACCCTGGATGGAAAGCATGGAGTAGCTCTCTAGGGATTCTGAAAACAACACAGAAATAGGCAGGTTGAGGAAAGAAACTCACACTGAAAGTACTGCCAGATCATTCTCATGATATGTCTTGCTTGTTTAGACTAAAGACAGGTGGGAACCTGGAAATCAGGTGCAGACAAGCAAAAACCCCAAGAGACGCCCTTTCATTTTCATGTGAAGAACAAAGGAGATCCTAGGGGTCAGAGAGACAGGAAGAGAAGGAGGGAATTCTGTATTTAGTCCTCCGTTTCTTACTGCCCCAAGTCCCGGGTTATCCTGTGGTGGAGCAGGCCACTGTAGTGGTGGCTGGTCAGGTGCTCAGAACTCCAAAGGTAGAAAGAATTGATGTCTCCCAGAGAAACCGAGGGACATTGCCACTGCATTCCCCTCGTTCTATCTTCTCACTACTTGGAACTGGCGAGTGAAAGAACTGGCCCCTAACTTTTCTTCACCGAGCCTTCAGTGTGCAGAGCTTGTATGCGTTCCTCACTTGGTTTTTGTAATATTCTCTGCTACACGGATCATCACATAAACTTATGTTCACAGATTTCATGTCCAGGACAAAGTTATAGCTTTGATAAGCATCTGCTTTCCAGAAAGAGTACTACCTACCTCCATTACAGTCTTCTCATAATTATTGCTTGTTCACCTGTAGATTCTTTTCCACTCCCTAGTGCTTCTCTTAGTGCTTCCAACAGATCTTTGAATAAATGATCAAATCTCTCTAAATGAAATATTCTGAGAAATAGTAACAGTTCTGAATCAAGACATTAATTACGCAGCAAAAGTGTTTAAAGAGAAATGAGATTTTCCGAATGTTTTATTATAGATAGGACTGCATTACATTTCATTGTCTAAACTGGGAAATGTTTGAGAGTGGAAGAAGGAAAGGCAGTAACATAATTAAAAGAGAACATTTGACCCACAGGTATAAAATGGAACAAATTAAAACCTTCATTATAGACTAGTGGCAAATACCATCCTTCTCTTGTTGGCTTCTTCTGTGTTCAAAACTGGGCATGTGCACACAGACATGACCCCTTCCAAAAATGCACATATTTTTATGTAAATATTTGAGACTAGGCCAAGTAAGGAAGAGAATGATTTGGGAATTTTAATATTTCTTATAAAATTATTACCTTTGTTCAGCTTCCATCTTTCTCCCCTTCTTTGCAAATACAATAGAGACAGGCTAAAAAGAGGACCCAGGAAATGAGGCCCCTCCCAACCTGACAGTATACAGCTCTGACCACAGGCTACTCCCACTCTACTGCAAACCGATCATGAGCAAGGAGCATCTATACCTTCCCTGCCTGGTTAGGGACTGCTCCTACCTGTGTGCTTCCTGGGGATGTGGCGGTAGGGAGCAACGCCGCCATTTGAGCGTGCTGTGTGCAAGAGAAGTAATCTCACCTGTGCGGTGCCGGGTGCAGACTGAAGGGCAGAGTGCTAAGGTGGATGAGCCAGAGACTGAGGGGGTGTGGCCAAACCTATCCAACTGATTAAAAAAAAAAAAAAAAAAAACAAAAAACAAACTCCTATTCAGCTCTCATCGCAGAGCCAGCCAGCAGTATCTGTTCCTGATGTGTCTCTGGTACTCTAGCATAAGTCCCCATAAAACCCTGTCTAGGATGAATGTTGGGAGCCCCAGGTTGGCAGCCCAACTTCTCTCGAACAGAAGAGACAAGCACTTCCCTAGCACCTTGCACACTACAGCGGCTTTTAGTTGACAGATGGGACATGGTGCTGGAGTGTTCTGACTTTTAGAGTCATTCTCCTGGGTGAAGACCTAGGTTTTGTTGTGTACTGTGCATTTCACTCAAGTTCTCTTCTACTTGGTTTCCTCATCCATAAAGTGAAAATGATAAAGAAATATTCTCTGAGGGAAATTGTGAGAAGTTAATGAAATAATTTGCATAGACAGGCTTAGCAGTGTGCTTTGCTAAGAGGAATTGATCGATGTCAGCTCTTGTTCCAATCGGGAGGAGTCATAACTGACAAGTTTTTTGGACAGCAGGCAAACAGAGAGCTTGTTATGGGCAAAGCAGTCGTATGCTCACCACTGCTCCCATTTTATAAATGGCACTCGTTAGCAGCACTCAGATTATCAGTTCCACAGAACGCCACCCAGAGGAAACCTATTACATAGTTGATGTTGCAGGCAAAGGTTCTGAGGGAGCTTTCAGTCTTGGAGATTTCCTTCGAGATATTTTATCTCATCTAAAGCAAAATCAATTCTTAGACCAAATGTGCAAGTCAAGTTTGCCTGTAGCTGAATTGAGACATACTTCTTTGTAGTTGATTAACAAATGTGGTTCACACACCCAGTGCTTTGGAGGAAGGGTACTTGCAGAATAGGGGAGAAGGAAGGAGCTAGTTAAGAGCTTGATAAAGATTAAAGATTTATTTATTGCATTCATTAAATAAAAGTTAAAAAAAGATTTATTTATTGTATTTGAAAGGCAGAGCTAAAGAGAGAGAAAAAGATGGGGAGGCAAAGAAAGAGAAAGAGAGAGAGATCTTCATCCACTAGTTCACTCCACAAATGGCTGTAATGGCTGGAGCTGGGCCAATCTGAAGCCAGAAGCCAGGAGCTTCTTTCAGGTCTCCCATATGGGTGCATGGTCCCAAGGACTTGGGTCATCTGCTATTTCCCAGATGAATTAGCATGGAGCTGGATGGGAAGTGGAGCTGCCAGGGCTCGAACTGGTGCCCATATGGGATGCCAGCACCACAGGTGGTGGCTTTACCTGCTATGCCACAGCACTGGCCACAATAAGTGGGTCTTAATCAATATCCAAAAGCTATCACCACTGTAACAACAAGAGCAACAACAAATGACCCTGACACCAGCCTGCAAAATCCCTGAATGAAACTGAATTTCATTTTCACACCCAGAATATTTACCCAGAGTATAGTCTAACAATCAATTCCAACCAGTAAGTCTATATTTTCTAGAATTACCAAACCAGATCAAACTTGGAGGAAAATTTGCCTGAGATCAAGCTAATATTTTAATGTTTTATTTATTAGAGAAACTCATTTTCACGTGGGCACGTGAGGTTTCATGGGTGGGGATGCCAGGGTAAAGGGATTCTCAATACAAAGCAGCATCCATCCTGGATCTGGCCAAGCTTCCTCCTGGGGTAATTGTTGTGGCTTCTGAGGGGAGGAATCTTGACCTGAAGCTCCTGTCCTATTCACTTAGGACTCAACAGCCTCAAGTCCGAAATAATTTTCTGTCAGTGCACAGATGGAAAGGCTGAGAGCCTTTACGGTGGAGCAGTCATTGTTTTGACTACAGGGGTTTCCATCAGCGCTGACTGGCTTTCTCATTGCCTAACTTCCTCCGGAAACCTAAGTGGACAGTGGTCATCGATGTGAGCCATCACTCGATTTTCCCCATGATAGAAAGATCATTCACATTGCTACAACTTCACAGGAACGCTGTAACTGATCTGACTACTTAAGGAATATCATGCCCTGGCTAATGAGATATTCGTCTTCTTACTGCCCCTGACTCAACACTGGTTTTAAAAATTCTGATAAGGAGTTAGTTTACTCTTATTTGGGGAAACATTATACGGGTATATGTATTGGCTTATTTGTGCAGTTGCTTATATCCTAGTTCATAACAAGCATAATTTATTTTGCCTTTATAAATATAGTTTATTCCACATTTATTTTTTTATTTACTTGCAAAATGTATTTATTTATTTGAAAGGCGAGGTTACAGAGGGAGAAAGAGAAGGAGATCTTCCAACCATTGGTTCACTCCCTAAATGGCCACAATGGCTGGGTCTGGTCCAGAATGAAGCCAGGAGCCCGGAACTCTGCCCTGGTCCCCCAAGTATTGGGGCTATCTTCTGTTGCCTTCCCAGGGACAGTGGAAGGGAGCTGGATGGGAAGTGGAGCAGTGGGGAATTGAACTGGTGCTCCTATATATGGGATACCAGCATTTCAAGCAGCACCTTAATCTGCTGTGCCACAATGCTGGCCCCTCCTCATTTACCTTTTAATAATAAAATCCTTACAGAGTCCTACTGTAAGCATTGATATGGCACATGGGCTCAATCTACTTGTTTTTATGTCAAGTTGTATTGGGACACAAGCACAACCATTTCTTTACATGTTGTCTATCATGGCTCTCACACTACAATTTCACATGCTGGATGTGACCAAGACTATAAACCCTGTGTTCATGAATATAAGTTGGCATAGAAAGGGGAGTAGAGCACTAACCGTGTATCTGCAATTCAAGAGCTTGTAATTTTGGTAGGGAGATATAATCCTTTTTTTTTTACAGGCAGAGTTAGACAGTGAGAGAGAGAGAGACAGAGAAAGGTCTTCCTTTTCCATTGGTTCACCCCCCAGATGACCACCCCCCAAGATCGGCTGCGCTGATCTGAAGCCAGGAGCCAGGTGCTTCCTCCTGGTCTCCCATGCAGGTGCAGGGCCCAAGCACTGCCTTCCCGGGCCACAGCAGAGAGCTGGACTGGAAGAGGAGCAACTGGGACAGAACCGGCGCCCCAACCGGGACTAGAACCCGGAGTGCTGGCATCGCAGGTGGAGGATTAGCCAAGTGAGCCCTGGCACCGGCCGGGAGATATAATCCTAATGGTGCCTTGAACAACTGAAATGTGTAGAGAAATGGAGAACTATGGTAAGCCAGAATTCTGAGCTTTCATTTATTATCAGAAATCTATCATTAATTACAAATATTGGTTGACTTTCTATCCTGCTTATGATTTGATTGGCCCTAAGTCTGATGTAAAATATGGTAAGTCACGGCTTCTAGTCTCAGGAAGCATAAGGCTAAAGTGGTAATTACTAGAACAGAATGAGGTTAGTTTTCAAAAGTTTCTCTTGTGTCTTAATGTCTTGTTTTAAACGTGGTATGGGGAGCCGGCGCTGTAGCATAGCAGGTAAAACCACCGCCTGCAGTGCTGGCATCCCATATGGGCACTGGTTCGAGTCCTGGCTGCTCCACTTCCGATCCAGCTCTCTGCTATGGCCTGGAAAAGCAGTGGAAGATGGTCTAAGTCCTTGGGCCCCTGCACCCACATGGGAGACCTGGAAGAAGCTCCTGGCTCTGGATTGGCACAGCTCCAGCCGTTGTGGCCATCTAGGGAGTGAACCGGCGGATGGAAGACCTCTCTCTCTCTTTCATTCTCTCTCTCTCTCTCTGCCTTTGCCTCTCTAACACTGCCTTTCAAATGAATTAATTTAAAAAAAGTGGTACAGGGCTCATTCTGAGGGGAAGAGGGAGGCATGTTTTATCAAATAATTGGTTCTTAAATTTGCTGCACATTGAAATCCCTAGATGATCCCCATGTGCAGCCCAAGTTGTAAACCATTGGTTTTCAATGATTCTTCTGAAATTTTCATCAGACGCCCTGGGGACCTGGTTAATATGCAAATTCTTAAATAGCAGGTGTGGGTGTGGCCAAATGACCATGATGCTGCTGTCCCATGGCACATTTTGAGTAGTGAGAGTTGTGTGTATGTTCACATGCGTGCGAGGGCATGTATACCTGAGCATATATGTGCGTGCATGTGTTTGTAATATGGCTGTTGCTTTTCTTTCTGAAAACGTGATGTGCCTTCTCTCTGAGTTTTGAACTGGTAAATGGCATACTCAACAAGAAGTGATTTTCACTCTTGTTTGTGGAAGATATCTGATGAGTCTGCGTGCACAAGGACCCTCTCCTGCGACTCGTGCACAGAACCCTTCTTCAGCCGGTTCTCTTAGACAGTTCTGCTTGCTGTTAGCTCAGGTTTCTGCTCAGATGTGTGTGTGCTGCTGGCTCCAGAGGGGCTTCACTGATAATGGCATCCAAGGGCATTCAATTAGCACATTTCAGGTTTCTCTGGTCATAGACACCTCATAATTTCTTCACTAATGCATTTGGATCTTTTTCTTTTTCCAAGTCATTAGGCATCCCTTCCACATTACTTTTCACTTTCCAGCCTGTAGTGGATAAGGATTCTATTTTAATACCATCTCAACACATCTGTGCGTTAGAGTAATTTAGGGAGAAACCAGGTGCTAACACTTTTTTTAAAGAAGATTTTCATTTTCCTGAAACCTACTAAGACATTGATCCTGCCTCCCATCTTTGCTTGTATCAGAGTACAAAGCCTTGAATTAATAAATAGGTGTGATGACGGCGATAGCAGGCAATGGAGACTGAGTCTGGGAAGTTGGGGGCAGAAAAGCATGGGAACAAAAAGACGGCTCCTCAGGCAGATGCTGATGATGTGGAAGGTGAAAACCTCTGTCGCTGGGGGAAAGGGCCCCGGGAGTGAGTTTTTCCAAATCCTGCTGAAGATAGAATTTCTGGGGCAAATGTGAGACACTTCTGATGTGAGTTAGATTGGAAGTCTTCTTGTTTCAGGGCTTCTCAAACTTCAGGGAGCACAAGAATCATTGATGGATCTTGGTGCAGGCACAGATTCCGATTAGGTAGATGCCAGCGAGATCTGAGATTGCGCATTTCTAATAAGCTCCCTGGTGACACAGCTGTTGCTGATCTGAGAACAACCACACTTAGAGAAGCCAGGCTCTACTGACTTGTGTCTGAGGCTCTGAGTCTTAACCTTGGCCTCTTTAGAATCACCTGGGAGTTGTTTTTTTTTAATATTTATTTATTTAAAAGGCAGAATTAGAGAGAAAGACAGGAAGAGAGAGAGAGAGAGAGAGAGGTCTTCCATCTACTGGTTTACTCCCCAGATGGCTGCAATGTATGGAGTTGGGTTGGTATGAAGCCAGGAGCATCTTCTGGGTCTCCCCCATGAGTGCAGGGGTCCAAAGACCTGGGCCATCTTCCACTGCTTTACCAGGCACATTAGCTGGCACCCAAACTGGTACCTATATGGGATGCTGGCTCTGCAAGTGGATTTTACCTTCTATGCCACAGTGCTGGCCCTGAGAACCAGTTCTTAAAGTGTAGCCCCATGAGCTAGTGCTGTGACACAGTAGGTTAAACTATTGTGATGCTGTGAGCCTGTTTTGAATCTCAGCTTCTCTGCTCTCAGTCCACCACCCTGATAACACACCTGGAAAGGTAGTGGAAGATGGCCCAAGTATATGGGTTCCTGCCACCAACTGGGAGACCAGGATGGAGTTTCAGGCCCCTGGACTGGGTCTGGCCAAGCCCCAGCTATTATGACCATTTGAGGAGTGAACCAGTGGATGGGAAATCTCTTCAAGTCTCCGATTTTCCCTCTCTCTCTCTCTCTCTCTCTCTCTCTCTCTCTGTGTGTGTGTGTGTGTGTAATGTATAAATAAATACATCTTAACCAAATAAATGTGGCTCCAGGACTACTAGTGTCAGGATCACTCAGGAAACTTCCAGAATTGCAAATTCTTGAGCTTTTTCATATCTACTTAATCAGAAACTTGAGAGCTAAGCCCCAGCAGTGTTTTTTAGTGAGTTGCCAAATGGTTCTAATGTACACTAAGGTTTGAGAACCACTGCTCTATATATTTAGCCCATCAGATGGGCATGGTGGTAGGAATAAACACATTAAAAATATTAATGTGATTTCAAGAAGTCTCTGTTGAGAAGTAGCAATCGAACCCACTTATGAACTATTGAATGCTAACTATTCACTAAGTGAAATGCTAAGCAATTGACTTTGACCACCTCACTGGCACATCTCTGGTGGTTAACAGTATTGCCATAAAACAAATGATAAAACAGATTACAGAGTTTAGGAAATTGACTCAAAGTCTCAGAGCAGGTAAATTAGTGTCCCATCCCAGGCCTTTCTGATTACATGCACTGTCAGCTTCAGGGAGAGTAAACAGAAGTGCAAGCCACTCGTTCCACACCCATGCCGAGCATGTAGCCTACGCTGACTGGCAGACTAGCTCTTCAGAGGTGCTCTTTGTGTGCATGCTTTTCTTTGGAATGAATGCTGAATCAATGTCCTCGTGGTTCAGCATCTTGGCAGGAGCGGTAAAAGTAAAAAATGTACTACATGTGTTTCCATCAGTCATTGGAATCAACCATTGTTTTAATAGAAATCTAAAAATCCAAAAATTTAGTCATAAAAATAAACTCTCTTATCCCACTACTTTGTCCTTTTCGTTTGGGTACAGTTTACTTTGGTTCCCGTTCCTGGCTCCCAACTCCACATTTCCTCCTTAGTCTTCTTTTCCACCTTTTCGACTTTGGAAGGTTCTTTCCAGATAAAATATCACTCAATTGTCCGAGTTATCTATAGCTGCATTTGCACATTTGTCTTGGAGTTTTGTAGTTAGCACCTAAACTTTCAGAATGCATGGACCTGGATTCGATTCCCAGCTTCAGCATTTCCCAACAGAGTTCAGTCATTTAATGTCTGTTCCGTGGATTCCTCGTCTACAGACTGAGGACAATCATGTCTTCCTGAAAGGTTTGCACAGGTGCACTCCTTCGTATTCAAGACTGCAATGGAGGTTTAGCATCTCAGCAAGAGCACAGGTGCTGCCTGGGCCAAAGAACTTATTGTACATCTTCTGTACTAGTCAGCTTTTTCATTATTTTAACTGAAATACCTTGGGAAAGAAAAGGTTTATTTCGGCTTACAGTTGGAGATTAGAGTTCAGGATCAGGTAGTCCTATGAGTCTGGCAACTGATGAAGGCTAGCCATGGTGGAGCAGATATAGAGGAGCAGTTGTTGGCAAGCCAGGAAGCAGAGAGGGAGGAGAGGTCAACCTTAGCTTAAACAACCAACTCTCTTGTGAGAGTCACTTAAAGACCTCCTGCTGGCCCCACCTCTGGGACCCCATAGTTGATCAGGTCTGCATCCTTAATCCATCAACCTTTAACACGACTTCAGAGTTTAAACATCTGCATGAGTTCGGAGAACCAAGTCCTGCTCAACCCATAACATTGTCTAATGTCAAAGCTTTGCCTCCCTTCTCCCTTTTTCATGCCTAATTATTTCAAAAATTTATGTGTAATAATTTTAACTTTTTTGTCTATGAGGCTTTTTTAAAAAATAGATTTGAATTTTTAGAGAGCAATTTTAGGTTCACAGCAAAATTAAGTGGAAAGTACAGAAAGTTTCCATATACTCCCATCTCTCCCACTGTCAACATCCCAGAATGGTACAATGGATAAACCTGACTCCAACTCCTGGCAGCCACCAATCATTTTTACTGTCTCCATAGATTTGCCTTCTGAAGATGTCATGTAGTTGGAATTACAAAGCCTGCAGTCTTTACACATGGACTTTTCTCACTAATATGTATGGAGAATTCTTCTGTCTATGGCTTATTTATTTTCAATCATTGGGGAATATTCCATTATATGAGGTTGCACAGTTTGCTGATCCATTTACCTAACTAAAGGACATCTTGGATACTTCTAAGTGTTGACAATTGTGAGTAAAGCTCATGAACATCTAGGTGCAGAGTCTTGTGTGCCTGCTTCTAAATAATTTAGTGAATAAGACGAAGCATGATTTCTGCATCACATGACAATAATATTTTTAGTTGTGTAGGAAATTGCCAAACTGGATTCCCACAGAGCAGTACTGTTTTATGTTTCTAGCAATGAATGAGAACCCCTGTTTCTGCACGCTCTCGCCAGTATTTAGTGTCAAAGTGTTTTGGATTTTTACCATTATAATTGCTATATAGAAGATGGCTCATTGTTTTACCTTGTTATTGGCTAGTGACATATGATTCTCCCATGCTTATTTTCCATCGGTGTGTCTTCATTCTATGGGTTTTAACAATGTATAGATTTGTATGCCCATGTATAGATTTGTATGTCCATGTATAGATTTGTATACTCATCACAAATGGGGAAAGAGCTGTTCTGTTACCGCCAGTGGCGCAGCCCTCAATCATAAGTGGCGGAAATTGATGTATAAACGGTGCAACTTCCTTAACCTTTGGGTGAGATAACTCTGAACATGCGCTGTACACAGAAGCCCAGAATTTCCCTGAAGGATTAAGGTGCAGTTGTCCTCAGCACTAAGTGGCCTACATTACACGATTTATTCTCTGCCTTCCCTTCCCTCTCTCATTTCCCCACTTTGGTGTTTTGGAGAAACCACTTCCAGTTGGAACCCTCATCTGCTTCTCAGAACTTAAATTAGGACAATCAGTACAACAACTTAGGATCTGAAGGAAGGGTGCTGGCTGAGCAGGTACAGGAAGGGCAAGCTCTGTGTCTAGGCCCAAGGTAATGTTAAATAAAAGAAAGGTGAGAATGATTTAAAAAAATAATAAAAAGAATAAAGTAGGAGGGGCACTCAAATGTCAGTTTTCTCATTTCCCTTCCTCTTGGTCCTTGAAGAAAAGTGATGTAATAACAGATACATTCAGATGGGTCTGGGGGACCCCCAGACATAAAGGTCATTAATCTACTGCCTCAGACATAGATAAGATAAGGAAGAACCCAATATATTTCTCTGCATGAGGTCCTGGTGCAATGGCAATGAAAATATACCCTTGATTGACGGAAGAGCTGGAGGTATCAGCCACATGAAGTGAGCTTGCTTGTACCCCCTTGCCTACACCTGGCATGCAGGTCATCCAGCTATCCCTACACATCCTGCTATGGGGACACAGAAATGTAGAGACATAAGGTGGATGGGCTGGATATTTTGGGTAGTCAGAACCTGCAATGTGTGAAGGCTTCCTGAATACAATCAATAGGACCAGGACCACAGTTTTGAATAGTAATCCATCACAAATCCCCAAACAGCCACTTAGCACCTGATGGCCGCGCATTCGATGCAGGTGATCAGACCAGTGCTCCCAAAGCAGAGTCTGCAAGAACCCAAAAGTTATCAATACTAAGAATGATTTCCAGACATCGTGTTGAAGAGGAGCAAGGGGAAGAGGAGGAAATCTAAGCCTGCACACATATCCAAGAGGCACTGTACACCCAACAAGGCTGTGGAAACTGGAAGAGAATCAAAGGCCCAATTTGCCATGTCTAACATTCAAGATTATTTCTGCATCAGGGAAACATTAAGAAGATTTAATCAGGAATAAGTAAGGAAGGTGTATCTGTGTATCTTAAGAGTAGTGTACGAAAACTTACAACCCATCACCTACAGATTAGAGGTAGTGGATAGGAGTCCCTAAGCATGAGCCTGGCCCAGGAATTGATGGCTGTTACCATTACCCGAATTCCTCAGTGGCCTTTGCTGTAATAAAAGGTAGTAACCAGTCTAGGGAGAGCAGAGGGAATCCCAAATCTTAATTGGGTTGTCACTCTTCAGAAAACCTCACTCCTGAAGCACTTAAGATTTGGGATTCTGAATAATGGCCTCTTAGTTAGATTGATTCTGGGGTACTGTTGATGGAAAATAAGAGGCAGATCTGTTCCAAGTCTATGAGTTTGACTTGATTGGCTAGTATTGAAGAACATGTGCCAGCTATCCTGCATTGAGAGCCTATGTTGAGTTGATATTCAAATTAAGCCAGCATAAGCCTCCACCAGGACTGAACTCAGAGATCATTTGCATGCTATTTCTTCAATTAGTTGTAAATTCAACACCACAAGAGGCCTAAAACAACAACAAAGGCTTTAATTGCAGCTGAAAGATCTCTGTCCAGTTTCTTGCCTTCTTCTTGCTACTAAAGGCAGATTAAAAAGGCATCACTTTCTTTGACATATGTAGTGTACGGTCACCTTGCCTATTAGACTGAAGCAAAGCGAAAGAATACTGAGGGAGGGATGGGCTGGAGGGGAAATTTGCATATACATTTCCATTAGGGTTAAAGACATTTAAATCCACATTACCCTGGACCGTGGAATAATGAATGCCCCATTATGGACAAGGCTTAGCGTGTGCTGCTGCTGCATTTGGCAGGTTCAAGTCTTGCTCTGGGTGTAATATTTTGTGACTCATTTTTCCTCAAGCATAAAGTAATAGGCTTTAACTTTGCTAAGCTTTTCTGCCAGCCCTTCACTCCCTGCTGTTCCATTATATTGAACTTGTAAGCAGGACGCTCTGTCCAGCTCACCCAGATTACCACAGCAATACGGCCCCGCTGAGGGGCTGGTGTCAGGATAAGTGTTAGGGAGGGAGCTCCCCATCTTGGCATGCTGTTCTCATCTTATTAAATTCAGATTTGTGGAAGCAGGGAGCCTGCCTCTCAGTCACACTGGCTCAAGCGTGATCCAACTGCTACTGTCAGACAATATGAAAATAGGAACCACCACAGCTCATGGCAGGTGCTGCTTCACAGCTGAAAAAAAAAAAAAAGAAGAAGTCTGGGGGTTTTTATTATTATTATGATTTCATGAACCTTTTATACTTACAGGCACTTCACTGGATTGAAGGCCTGATGCCGAAAAACCTAATGTTTTTGGAAAATGATACGAGTTTTCATATTTTCAGCAGTGGGGAATCCAAGCTGGAGGACTGCTTATATTTGAATTTTTTGCTCTGGGTTCCAATGCATCATTTGTAAAGCTTGAGAGTCAGAAGTATCTCAGTCATTTTCTGTGTGACATCATTGAAGATTTTTATCTTAACGTAAGGAAGAGGCTCTGTGTCCAGAGAATAAAACAGTGAGCAAACGGAAGAATACACGTCTGGAAACAAGTCACTGTGTGAGGTTGAGAGTCCCTGTCTTCATGCCAAATTTCTGCCTTAACATGTGCTCTAGGTAGGCACAGAACAGATCACTCCAATATTTAGTGGCCTAAAACAACAGCTCATTTATTGCATTTTATGTTCTTTGAGCTGGCACTCTGTGAAATGGATGTTCAATTGAACTAAGGCAGCTGAAGTCCCAAAAAAGATTGAAATCAGCATTTTGCACAGTGTTTCTCCCATTACCTTTGAATAGGCTGCATCAGATGGTTCTTGTGCTGGTCTCACTCAGGGCCTCTGCGGCTCAGACACTCAACATTTCTGCTCTCACAAATCTGACTCGCACTTTGCAAGGAAGGATGCCTAGGACTGGAACCTTAGCTTGTAGGGGTAGGGAGGAGAAAGCTTCTCCCTCCTTTTCTCTTTCTCTCTCCCTTTCTCTCTCCCTTTCTCTCTCTCTCTCTCTCTCTCTCTTTGCTTTCTACATACAATGTTTCCATTTGATTTCCCCAGAAAAGTAACTGAATATCTTCAGATGTGGTTCAGGAAGACTGACCTTTTTCTAGGCTTAGAACTTGCGGGAGCCTACTGCTGCTTCCCCTGTATCCTATCAGTTGAAGGGAGTCACAGGCCCAGCCCAGAGTCATCCGTGGAGCGGAATACACATGGGCAGGAAGACTGCGCGGTATTGTTCACTGGACCTTTCTCAGGACTTGACTGATAAATGCTATGTACTCAGTCTTCGGTATCCAACAATTAGTCATGTTATCAATCCAGCAATGATAGACTATCTCATAGATAATTTATTCAATTACTCTGCAAGTCTCTCAACTGGATGTCTGTGTTAAGTCTCCTGGCTTAGTTATCTGTGAAATGGGATTGTGTTACAGCGAGAAGTTCACTTTGAGACTATAGATCATTCAGTGAGGGTAAATACGGTGGATAGAGACTATGAATGGAGGAACAGGGAGAGCCAAGTCACTGGTTACTTTAGCCAGGCTGAAGCCTTAGGTCTATTTCAACAGCTTCCTTAAAAAGTAACATCTGGTCTATTAGGCCTGAAAAGGGGGAATTCTGGGAACACAGAGCCCAAAGGAAATCCTTGACTTCCTGGCCAATCCATGTCTGTTTGTTCTGGTTCCCCACAGACAGCTGGGTCCCAGCAGGTGTGTTATGTCCATCAGCAAGACACATTGTTGTTGAGTGAGTAAGCGAGAGAGAGAATCTTCCACACATTGGTTCACTCTCCAAATGCCTATGACAGCCATGTCCAGGTCAGGCCAAAGGCAGGAGCCAGGAACTCCATCCATGAATCTCATATTGGTAGTGGGTAGAGCTGCTGCCTGCAATGCTAGCATTACCATATGGGCTAAGGAATTTATTTGAATTTTCTATTTTCATTCTTTCATAAGTGTTTAGTGTTTTCCAGAAGCTATGTGACATATGATATGGCAATATATTGAATATAGAAACAGTTAAGAGAATCCAGCCACCTGCTATTACATTGTATGTTTTGCAAAAATGCCAAGAAATTCCACTCTTCACATGTATTGTTATTTTGGAAAATATATTTTAATTAAAATTGTATTTAGGTTAATAATATTAATAAGCTATAAATTGAATTTATTACTGATATTTTAAAATAAATATATTTAAACTTCTACTTTTATCACTAAATTAATATTGTCAAAAAATGTGAACAAAAATCCTTTGAAGTCTTCAGCAATTATGAAGCATATAGGAGGGTCCTAAGACCGAAATATTTTGGAATCTTGAACATTTTGTCCAAGTTTGTATGTATTTCCACATGCCTTCCTTTCTCTTGGGTGAATACCTACAAGTGAAACATTTTGTTCCAAGATGGATATATTTTCAACTTTTAAAGAAATTGTCATACAGTTTTCCAAAGTGGCTCTGTGACATTGTCTTCCCTCCAGCTATTTATACTAGTTTTCATTGTTCCATCTCCTTATCAAACTGGCTTTTGAAAATTGTCTTTTTTAAACCCTGGAAAAAAAAAATAAAAAGAAGACCTAAATGAAAGATCTCTGCGAGTGAGATCCCGGTGGAAAGAACGGGGTCAACAAAGAAGGAGGTACCTTTCTCTGAAGGGAGGAGAGAACTTCCACTTTGACTATGACCCTGTCGGAATAAGATGAAAGTTGGTGAACCCTAAAGGCTTCCATAGCCTTGGCAACTCATGACTAGAGCCTAGGGAGATTACTGACTCCATAAACAAGAGTGTCAAATTGTTAAGTCAGCAACAGGAGTCACTGTGTACTTACGTCTCATGTGGGATCTGTCCTTAATGTGTTGTCCAATGTGAAGTGACGCTATAACTAGTACTGAAACAGTATTTTACACTTTATGTTCTGTGTGGGTGCAAACTGATACAATCTTTACTTAGTATATACTGAATCAATCTTCTGTATATAAAGATAATTGAAAATGAAAAAAAAAAACCTGGTGTTAAATTGGAAATTGCATAGAACATTAATTAATTTTTAAAAAATATCATGTAGGATCTCTGTCTTTAATGTGCTGTACACTGTTATTTAATGCTATAACTAGTACTCCAACAGTATTTTTTCACTTTGTGTTGCTATGTGGGGGCAAACTGTTGAAATCTTTACTTAATATATACTAAACTGATCTTCTGTATATAAAGAGAATTGAAAATGAATCTTGATGTGAATGGAAGGGGAGAGGGAGCAGGAAAGGGGAGGGTTGTGGGTGGGAGGGAAGTTATGGGGGGGGGGAAGCCATTATAATCCATAGCTGCACTTTGGAAATTTATATTCATTAAATAAAAGTTTAAAAAAAAGAAAATTGTCTTTTTTACCATCACAGTGGCTATGAAATGGTAAATCATTGTGGTTTTAATACGCAGGATGTTGTTTTAGAGACATTTTCCTCTGGGTTAAGCCTTGGCACTTCTTTTTAAAAATACAAAATCCCCAGGGAATGGACTAAAGACTCTACAAGCCTGGTCTTTGGTTCTGTCCCAGAATGACTGATCAGATTACTATGCTATACCTACACTATATTATATTCAAGGCTGGGAGGTAGGAGAGTCTAAGCTTTCTGAAGACAGGCATGGCCAGGGCTGGCTGACATTTTCCAAGTCCATTTCCTCCTTCTCCTGGGAAGTGTTAAATCACATATGCGCTATTATAGTTGTGGCTGACCAAGTGACTGAGCCCTGAGCAGTTAAAATGGAGCGTGAATGATATATGGCATTTCCAGGCTTGGTTCATGGAAAACCTCCCATTTCTCTCATCTGCTAAGCAGAAGAACACCATGGAGGTCTCTGAAGTCCTAGGACGTGACAGAACTACAAGATGAAAAGATTCCAGGACCGAAATTCCATACTGAAAAGTTACATGAGCAAGAAATGAACTTGGAGAGTAAATTAAATGAGATGGTGGTGCTGTTTTGTATAGCAACACTCTAACTCTGGCTAATACAGCAGATGCAACTTTTTACAACTCTGAGAATACCATAGGATGAACCTCCTGCCTCTCTTGTGCTAAGTTAAGTACTTATTGAATTGGTCATGAAGGAATAAAAGAATAATAGATTAGGAAAAAAAAAGGTATGAGTTGAGGAGTGATATGGTATGAAAAAAATTGCTTTCTTAATAAGATTGTTTAGGTCTGGTTCCAAAGTTAAAGAAATTTGTATTTCCTTTCCCACTGGCCTTTCAAACTATCTTCCCTCTCACAGGTCTATTAGTGTTGGAAAAGCTGGAGAAAGTGACATCCAAAGATTATTAGCAGTCTGTTATTTCTCTCCTCCATCCTAATTCCTCTCCTTTAAAATATTTTATTGCTATAAACAGTAGCATCTGGTACCAAATAATCAAAACCAAATCAGACAAGATAGTAACTATACTTAAAAAGACATTTTCTAGACTTTAGTTGAATCTTGGATTGACTGTCTCTAGCAGTCTAAATATTAAAGACAGAATGAATTTTGAAAAGTGCTGTACAGTCTAACCCCGTTTATTCACTGGTTCTCACCTCCTTAATAATCCAAAAACTCAGTACTTCTCACAGAAAACCCAGCAGTCTCACCCCACTTCTCCACCAAGATTTCATAGCCAAGAGCTGTAATGAGGTCTCCCGCAAGTGTAACTCCCATTATGCTTACCAAATATGTTATGGTGTCTTTCCTGAAAGCTTCTTGTCAACAGTGTGTGTCTCTTTGAGCACAGTTTATTGGGTGATTCAGTAAACTTACACCATTTTTTTTCAATTAATCCTCCCTCCCAAGAAATGTGCTAATCTGTATGGCTTCCTTGTCATTAGTGTGAATTATCTGATTTTTACTGTTTCCAAAAGGATTTTTACATATTCATAAAATGCTTCCACTCAAATGTACAGTATTAACCCAGGGTGAAATCTAAGACAGGTTTCAAGCCAAAAGTAAGTAGAACTTAGATAAAGCAATTATAATTGAAGGAGGCACTATAAGTTGGTTTTGCTTTTTTAACTTGATCTACTCCTAGGGAAGCCTAGGCAATGGGCATCCGACTGATAATCATGTTAGATCCTTTATGAGGCTATACATTTTCTGATTCACATGAACAATGATAAGTAGGTCATAAAAAAGGCTTATGTACTTTATGCCTAGATTTAAGAAAATACATTATAAAAAGTCAAGTTTATAGAAGATAAATTATGAGGTAATTATTGCCATTATGAATTCACTATTTGGTGATTTGTTAATAACTTGGCCAAAGACACTGACATGTCAAGTTAAAGCATGGGCCAGAATGATTTCCTGTTATGTAAGAAGAGATAGTGATACTTCATGCTCTATGGGCTAAATGGTTCCTATCACAACCACTCAATTCTGTCTTTTTAGAGTCCGAATGGAGCCAAATCATCCATACATAAATGAGTGTGGATATGTTTTTCCATAAAACTTCATTTCTGGACAGTGAATTTAAGCTTCATATAATTGCATTGTGTCATGAAATAAGTCTTTTTTCAAACCATCAAAAATGTAAAAAAAAAATACATTTTTTAGCTTTAGGACCATACAAACTCAGTGGTCTACCTGGATTTGGCCCATGGGTTGTAACTTGCTGACTCTGATGCTATTATCATCAAGTGAAAATTGGTGAAGAGGTTGAAATGAAGTTAAAATATCTGACATCCCAATGCGTCAGGAAAATCAAAATCAACAGAGAGACTTCAATCCAGAATTTGTCATCAGTAGTTGGAATGGGGTTTGGCAAGGTGATACAGAAAAGAGAACAGGCAGAGAAGACTCGGGAAAACCGTGGGCTCCCCTGAGAACAGCACCCACTGGCCTGGAGGAATACCTGTATCTCTGGCTTTTCAACTCAATCTGTGTCTTCTTCCTGTTTACTCAGAGTCCAGGCTGAGGAGTTCATGGACTTTTCAATAGTTTTGGGGCCATCATTTTTGAACCTATCTGTGTACCTTTAGACAATCTAATTTTCAATCATGTGGGACCCAGAACCCAGATTCTCATTTCTCACTCCCAGAGATTCTTAGTCAGAAGTTCCATATGGGATTGGATCTTGGAATCTGCATAACAAACTGGCCAGAATGTTTTGAAGGGTATCCTATAGCTGGTGAGCTAAGTGCTAATTATATCTCTTTTCTTGCCTAACTGATCTTTATCTCTTCTTTACCCATCACTCCAAGATTTTTATTTTTTACAGGAAGGCAGTCACTTCATTTTCTTAGCATTTAGCAGAGTAGGCACTCAGCCATGTTGACAGAATGCATGATCGAAAGATTATGCTGTTTGCTTCTGAACAGCAAGTAATCCTCTAGCTGGAGTTTAAACCTTCATTTCACAAACTCAGTAAAGCAAATGTGTGGGAACAAATCCTCTAAAGTCTACTATTTCATCATTATAGCCCCATATAAACTTTTATAACTGGCTCTTCCTGTGCTATTTTTTTTTTAAGCTTGAAGCAGCTGTGGTGACCTAGTGATAATTACGTTTTGCTGTGTTACAAGCAACCACAGGCAGAAACAATAGTGATTTTGCCCATGATTCTGTAGGTTAGCAATGTAGCCTGGGTTCAGCTGGGTGGTTCTTCTGGACTCAACTGTGCTTGCTCATGTACCTGTAGGCAGTTGCCACTGAGCTAGATGACTGCTTCCCAGGTTTACTGATTGCTCCCTGAAGCAAGACAGGGATGGAGCTCTCCCAAACTCCACCAGGTTTGCTCAGACTAACTGGGTAGTGTCCCAACAGCAAGAGCAGAAATTGTAAAGTCTGTTGAATCCTTAGCTCAGAACTGCTACAGCATTACTTCCAGCACCTTTTGTTTGCTAAAGCAAGTCACAGGCCATCCTGGATCATTCAGTGGGAACCCAGCCTCCACTTCTTGAGAGCTAGAGCTGCAAAATGACCTCTAAGGGCCACTGGTATAAGAAAAGGTGCCAGATTGTGGTTATTTTTTGGAATCTTCTACACTCCCTAAGAAATCCCGTCTTCTCCAGCATCAGAACGATTTCTCTGCGTCAAATCAAAATCATGTTTCAGTTTATTTCCAGCTTGTTATATCAGCCTTGGGTGTTAATAAAGAGTAATATTCTGTATGTCTTTAATAACTTTCCTTAAGTTGAGTAGCATTAATTTCCCCTTCAACACTCTTTTATCTTCAAAAATATGTTTGACACCTTTGATAGTCTGAAAAATAGGTCCTTAAGAATGAAAAGTGGTTATATTTACTGGATACCTTTCAAAGTTCGACATCTGAGAATAAGGCCTAGGTCTGTCACTTACTATATGCTAAATAATTACAATAGCAGCAATAGTTGATGCTTAAACAGCACATATACAGGCTTTACATTTAAATCCTACAAAATAGGCAGGTAGTGTAATTGTTTCTATTTTACAGATGAGGAAACTGAAGCAAAGGGTGAAGCCACGGTCACACAGGCAGACAGCAGCAGAATGGAAATCTGCCTGGAGACACCGGGACTCAAGGCCCATGGTTTGAACCACCACACAGTTCCCTCCTTCAGGGCAATTTTGCACAAGTCAGCCAAGCTCCCTGCACCCACATTTCTGCATGAGTACAGTGGCGATGGTGAAGCCCGCCCAGGAAGGTGTGGTGAGGGTTCTGTGAACGGAGGTACCGGAAGCATCTCAGAGGACTGCAAATCACTGTAAAATGTCATAGGGATTGGTATTTTTTGTTACTAAATTGATACAGTCATGTGATTTACTAGGAACTTGAGAAGTCTAAAGAAGGCAGGAGTTCTTATCTGGTTCCTATGCACTACTTAAATTAAAGAAGGGTGGCATCTGTTTAAATGCAAATGAGTCCTGCCGAGCTGACAAAGTTGACATCCCTGTGATTCTGGGTTAACTATTCTGGTTTGAGGTTTTATTTTCCCACCAAATGCCCTCTTCATAGCCTTTCTCCAAAGATGAAGACAACTTCATTTGTGAAATTTCAGTGAGGAATAGAGAATTATAGTTCCCTTTAAAGACTGCACACCAATTTCCTTGTTTTGTGAAAATTGTACAGCCAAATTCACGTTCATTTTCACCCAATAAATATTTCCTAAGTGATGTGCTCTCATCATAACCTAATTTATAGCACCAGGAGGGCAACGTGTTATTTTTTGGAGTGGGGCCGTGTACAAGGGCAAAGATTTGCACACGAGGGCAAAATGGAACAGACAATCGCTTTTGGGGACTGCACAGATTAGTACATCATTGCATACTAACAAAGTGCTAATTGCTCCTTTTGACCACAGGCCCAGTTTACAAAGCTTTTGCACAAATGTGCTCTGTGCACTAAATTACAAAACTAACACTGCATTATTTCTCAGTACAGCTTGCAAATTCTTTTAGGACAGTATGCATTAGCATTAATTAAAAAACAGGGAGGGATGGGGAAGAGAGAAAGAGGGAGAGAGGGAGAGAGGGAAAGAGAGAGAGAGAGAGAGAGAGAGAAATATCTTGCACAGAGAGGGAGATACAAATTAGAAAGAACAGACCGGATGCTAATTACTCAAGTTACAAATGTTGCACTTGCTCTGGGATGATCCTAGTAAAAGCAAACACCATCTATTCTCAAGATGTGTATTTGGGAAAACAGTTTCAACTCTACGATGAATATGAAAATTGGTATTCAGAAGTTAAAATGATAAAAAATGACTGGCCCTACCTTTTATGTGCTTTATCAAATGTATGGGACCAATTTTTGAGGGGACTCTATAATTTTGTTTTTTTTCCAGTGCATCTGAGAGAATCTGGCAAGTAGTGAATGGTTGAGGTTTTGTCTATGAAAAGCATGGATGACTTGTGTGGAACATCTCCCCCTTTGCTCCTCCCCATTTCATGCAGTGTTTGTATACTTAGGAATTTTATTAAATATGTTATAGCACCTGTCCACACACTAAAGTACGTGAAAAATACCTTAGTATCTGAATCTTGGAACCCAATCTAAGACAGAGTCCATGAATTTGGTTGTGGACATGTTACAGTGTAGGTGCAAAGTAAAACACAAGGTGAATGTCCAAAAGCTGATAAGCACCGGTGGTAATCATGCCTTCTGTCTGTCAGTTCTCCCTTTGGAGCAGTTTGGCATCTCAAGAATAAGAACAGAGGACAAACCTCTGGTATCTAAGGTTTTTCCCTCATAATTTCTGAGGACAATTTCTTTTGTTGCATCCTGGTTTGAAATCTTTGAAAACTGATAATCAGTCTGTGGTTTTTGAGGCAAGTGGCATCAGCCAAAATATTCAAATGTGTAAGTGCTTTTCCAACCTTAACATGCATGGGAATCACGGATGGATCTTGTTAACATGCAGGCTCGCTCTCTGCAGATCTGAGATGAATCCCAGGAATCTGCACTTAAAAAAAAAAAAAAACAGGCAGAGTTAGATAGTGAGAGAGAATGACAGAGAGAAAGGTCTTCCTTCCGTTGGTTCACCCCCCAAATGGCCACTACGGCCAGCGTGCTGCACTGATCCGAAGCCAGGAGCCAGGTGCTTCCTCCTGGTCTCCCATGCGGGTGCAGGGTCCAAGCACTTAGGCCATCCTCTACTGGCCTCCCAGGCCACAGCAGAGAGCTGGACTGGAAGAGGAGCAACCGGGACAGAACTGGTGCCCAAACTGGGACTAGAACCGGGGGTGCCAGTGCCGCAGGTGGATTAGCCTAGTGAGCCACGGTGATGGCCATGGACTCTGCACGTCTAACTGGCTACCTGGTGATGCTGTTGCTGCTACTGCATGGAAGACAAGCAATGACCTAGAAACGTACTTCACCTATTCTGAAGTTTTGTTTCCAAGGAAATACTCCGAGACCAAATGAGTAGTAACAGAAACAGTAGTTGACATTTATTATTCCTGTATAGTAAGTGCACACTTGCTCCATGTTGGGCCCTATTCAAATTGTTTTATGAACATCAGCTCATTCATTCCCCCACAATGACTCCAAGGGATATGCTGACAAACAACAATTGATTTTATTCATAAGGGTTTTAATAAACTGACTCAGTACAAGTGTTTGGTTTAGCAACTAAGATGTTACTTGGGATACCTGCATCCCAGATCAGTGTGTCCAGATTTCCAGCTTCCTGCCTAGCGTCTGCATCTGGGAATGCAACCTGAAACAGGGTCCATGAGTTTGGTTGTTGATGTGTTACGGTTGAGGTGCAAAGACAAACAGGGTGACTTGTCCAAAAGGTGATAAGCACCAGTGGTGATTGTGCCTTCCTTCCTTCGGTCAGTTCTTCCTTCAGAGCAGTCCAGTGTACCTCCCTGGGAGGTGACAGGTGTTAGCTCAAGTAGGCGGTCCTCTGCCACCATGTGGAAGACCTGGATTGAGTTCCCAGCTCCAGGCTTTAGCAAATGGCAGCTCCCCGCACCCACTCTGTGTGTGTGTGTGTGTTTCTCTGCCTCTCAAATAAAGTAAAAGTAAATGCTCAGCTGACTACTGTTCTACATTGAGAACCCAAGGGTATACTGGTGTAAAGTCTCCAAGTCTAGATATTTGGGGTTGTTTGATAGTAACATCATCTCTCAGGAGGAGAGGACAATTTAGAGAAACGAATAAAGCTCCACACAAACTTATCTGGGAAGTGATGTGAAGGAACCAGAAAAAGCATATGCGCTAACAATGCATGAGGTGGTCTCCATGGGTGACCACTGTAGGTGACCACCTATTAGACTTGTTGAATTGAGGTCAAAACTCAGTTTAACCCCCACTTCACCCCCCAATCCCTGTGACTCAACTTGAGGCAGTTGAGTCTGAAAATGACAAGGATGACTCAAACATTGAATTCTCTGTGGAAACAGGAGACACCTCCCACCCTCTGAGATCTTTACTTTCTTCCAAATGCTAAGAATCCACATTTAAAAAATACTCATGTATATTGTGGAATCTGTGCAGCGCGGTTTGAGTTAATCAAAGTAAGTATTTCTCCAAATCAAATTCTTCCCTGTTTTCAAGGAAACGGAAATAAGTTTCAGTTAGCAAGTGAAAGAGGAGTGTGTCACTACATTTCCCCATTACCAGAAAGCAGAAATTGGGATATCATCAGGCACATTTATAGTTGTGACAAGAACCTGTTTTTATTTTAAATAAGGCTTTTTGTTATGAACAAGAAGACCGGCCATGACTTGAAAGAGTATGGGCATATCTATTCCTATCTCATTAAACACCCAAGATGTTTCATGATGTGTCAAGGTTACCCTTAAAGGCAGAGATTTAAAGACCATCATTTGTTAAGGTATAGCAGAAGGAAGCAAGATGACGGTCTGGTGGGGAGATAACACTGCATGCCCGTGGACTATGAATTAGCTTGGGGAAATGTGAGAGCACATTCTTTTTGGTGTTACTGTATGTGTGAAGTCATCATAAAGAACAACCATAATGAGTCGAATTCTGAACGTCTACTCCTCTGTAAAAGACCCATCTCCAGTACCTGGAGTAATGCCGATGATGGCTAACTCAAAAGTAGAAGGGATTGGTCCTAGGCTATGCCAGCTACTGATCAGCAAATGAGCTAAAAGCTGCAGGTAGATTTGGAGCAGGGGACACAAGACAGTGTAGGGGCTTTAGAACTCGAAATATTCCTGTCATTAGGAAAGGAAATTACGAAGTTGATAGAGATTCCCAAACTGCGTTTTATGGAACAGGTGTTGTGGATGACAGAATTAAAAGGGCCCCCTTGTCAATGAAGTTTGAGAAACTGTGTGTGACACATTGGCTTGTCAAGATTCATAAGGCATACATACTTAAAACGGGTTCTCGAAAAGCCCTGCTTCTTCACTCATTTGAAAAAAAATTATTGGAAAGACAGAGGACAGAGAGAGATCTTTCATCTGCTGATTCTCTCCTCAAATGTCTGCAACAGGAAGGCTGAAACCAGCAGCCAGAAACTCAATCCCAATATCCCACATGGGTGTCAGGAACTCAAGTATTTCCTGGTTGTGCGTTAGCAGGGATCACAAGTGGAGGGGCTGGGTCTCAAACCAGGAACTCTGATATGAGATGTAGGCATCCCAAGCTGGGACTTAACCACTTCATCAAAGGTCTTCCACCCTGTTTTTTGCTTATGTTGTTTAAAACAGATTCTCACAAATTTGCTCGTATCATCTTCCAAAACTTTATTTTTTAAAAAAACAAGAATTAGGGCCGGCGCCGAGGCTCACTAGGCTAATCCTCCGCCTTGCGGAGCTGGCACACCGGGTTCTAGTCCCGGTCGGGGCACCGATCCTGTCCCGGTTGCCCCTCTTCCAGGCCAGCTCTCTACTGTGGCCAGGGAGTGCAGTGGAGGATGGCCCAAGTCCTTGGGCCCTGCACCCCATGGGAGACCAGGGTAAGCACCTGGCTCCTGCCATCGGATCGGCGCAGTGCGCCGGCCGCAGCGCGCTACCGCGGCGGCCATTGGAAGGTGAACCAACGGCAAAAGGAAGACCTTTCGCTCTGTCTCTCTCTCTCACTGTCCACTCTGCCTGTCAAAAAAAAAAAAAAAAAAAGAATTGAAAATGACATTTAAGGGATTAGTATTTTGTGGAACACAGTGTAGGGGTGAGGAGAGACTATCTGGAGAAGTAACTGCATTACAGGAGGTCTGGGGAGTGCTATCACATGACCAGTAGGTGAGGTGCTACTCAGAAGCAGACAACGTCTTCTGTCATAGCACTCTGAATGGCTGGATCTGTCTGATTTCAGAAGCCAAGCAGGGCTGGGTCTGGTTAGTACTTGCATGGGAGAAGCAGCAGATATGCCATGCCTAACTAAAGGATATGGACCTTCTACTTGACAAGGTAATATTCTGTAGGCAAATGAAGAGAGACAAGATGGAGTTGAAAAACATTGAGTGGGTTAACAGCCCTGCCTAAGAAATAAGCCAGTCAATTGTTTCACTTGAGTTACTTAAAAAATAAGTTATTTGTGCTCCATAAAGTAATTTGTTTCTATGTCTTTGGAAGTATGTGCTACGAAGAGGGTGGAAGATGTAGCTTTACCCCCAGTCTCTTTGTAAATAAACTGTTCATTCTTATTTTGTTAAATATTTTATTATTACCTAGGTCTCAGAGATAGGATTACTTTTTTTTAAATACAAAATGACAAAATATCAGTGTCCAGCTTGGGTCATTGAACAGGATAGCAAAAAAAAAATTAATAAATAAATAAAATAAAAAAATCTTGGGTTTAGCCCTGGCCAGACCACACACAGAGCTACAGCCAGAAATCAGAGAGAAACTGACTCCGATTTATTGGGAAGTAACAACATGAATAGGTGGACAGTTGAGACTGCCCTCTTCCCACTTGGGGTTCCCCGTCTCTGTATCTTATTGCTTGTATTATTGAAGCCTTTACCGACATTTTGGAAATTCTCAACAGCCACGTAGGGGAAAGGGGGATTTCTGCCTTACCACTCTCCCTTTTTCTTCTGGTCTTTGTTCAGTTTGTGGCCCTAGTGCTATGCGGATGCTGAGCTGTCACTTCGGGCTTGTTAGTCAAATTATGGTGATTAATGCCAACAGCCAACATGAACTTTGGGCTGCTCAGATGTTAGATAACCACGTGCTGGCAGAGAGCCATCTTTCTACAGATCCTAAGTGACTCAGACATCTTTCAACACCAAAGAAGCTCTTCCTCAAGCGCAGGACTCTGATTCTTAAGTGACTCAGACACCTTTCAAAACCAAAAGACAGCCTTCTGGTATTTGATATAAATTTGATGGCCAAGTTCTCTTCAGAAGATAAAATAAAAGGGGCTTTTCAAAAACAAATGGCTTTAGGTGCGAAAAAGTTGTTTTCTGTTGAAGTCTCCCATGTATGTGAGACTGATCTTTCCTAGAGGTTTTGCAACAGAATTAGGACCCCATTGTCCTTCCCTATAAATGCGGTCATTTTCTTTAACTGGGTTTTATAAACAATTGGGAATTTACCCCTCTCCCTTTAATCCATGGTTTAGCTCTTACTCATGTCACTTGATAGTGTGCATGTTGCTTTCCTAATATGAGCCAGATGTTCTGAGGATTAATAAGAAACACAAATATAAAATATTTAAAACCTTTAAAGAAATTTTCTATAGAACTTTGAGGGGTTATGGTTTATTACATAATAAGGAAAGCCCAATTCTGAAATTCTCCAGAGAATGAGTCACCAAACATTCTGACCTAACGTGAACTTAGAGGTCCTCCTAAAAGAGATTTCCTGGCTAGGCTGATGTAAAGCAATCTATTATGAGAAAAATGTTCCATCAACATACATTGGCATTTTATTGCTGTGAAACCAGCCTTTTCCACTTTGCACCGTTGTATGATTCTTTCAAGTATGTACAGAAGGGCACACGCAGGCACCATTTTGATGCATTTGGTTTTTTACAAATGTTTCTGTCCCACTGGCCCATTATCCAGGATCAGACTTCAAGCCCCACCCTCACAGCTGCTTGTTACAGTGTTACCCACTTCACCGCCAAGAGGCGTCTGTTTACTACTCCATCATAGGAAGTGCGACAGTCAAGTCCGGTGCTGTGTTGAGCCAACTTTCATATCTAACCTGTTGGCTGACATGGGAGTGTTGGGCTTCAGCGGAAGATCTGTTGGAGATGATGGACCAACATAGTGTGGTCATCTCTTTATGATTTATTTTTAGGGTCTCATTAGGATTTGTTTTGAGTCCTTACTTACTTACAGAAAAATTCATCCTTTTAAATGTATATTTCTATTAGTTTTGATAAACAGATATATAACCACAATCACTATCAGTAAATAAAACATAATCATCTCTCCAAAGATTTCCAAACTTTTCCTCATGCTACTTGTAAGCAAATCACTCCCCACACTCGCAGATCCTAGAAACCACTGATTTATCTTTCTCCATGTGTTTGTCCTTTCAAGAATATCTTATAAGTTGGATTATATTATACAGAATGTAGCTTTTAAGACTTGCTTTTTTTTTCCCACCATAATGCTTTTGAAGCTTATCTATATAGTTGCATGTATCACTAGTTCATCATATTTTATTGCTGGGTATAATTTCATTATATTGAGAAACCATAGTTTGTTTACTCCTCTACTGGCTAAAAGATAGTTGGCTTGTTTTCAGTTTTCTAGTAAAATGAGTAAGTGTCATATAAGCTTTCATTTATAGATTTTTCTCTATATTTAGCTACTGGATTACAAAACAAATATGTATTTAACTTGTCAAAAAAATGCCATATACTTTCCAGCATCAGCAACTTAAGAGAATTTCATAAATTTAAAAATATTTATATTTTAGACATTCTAATAGATATGTAGTGGCATATCATAGTTTTAATTTGCATTTCTCTAATTAATTGTGTTTGACATCTTCACATGCACTTATTTATAATTCCTGTATATTTTTTGGTTAAGTATGTGTTCAAAACTTTTGCCCATTTTCATAGACTGTTTCCTATATTTAGTTTTGAGAGTTCTTTATATTTCCTGTACCCAACTCGTTTAGTAAATGTGTGTCTTGATTTCCTCACAGCTCAAGCTTGTATGTTCATATTCTTAACAGTGAATTTTAAACAGCAAAAGTGAAAAACAGTTTATTAATTTTTTATTCTTTTATGCATCATGTTTTGACATCATTTGTAAGAAATTTTTGTCTAGCTGAAGTTCACAAAATATTCTACTTTTTCTTGTAGAACTTTAGAGTTTCAGGTTTTACATTTAGGTCTATCATCCCTATTAAGCTAAATTTGGGATGTAGTACAAGTTATAAATTGAGATTTTTTTTTTTTGGATAGTGATAGCAAATTAGTTTAGCATCATCTGTTGAAAAAAATTAACATTTATTCACTGAATTATCTCTGTTCAAAATATGAGCTGACCATACATACATGGGAACATTTCTGTCTATTCTGTCCATTTAGTCTGTGTTTCCATCCTTTGCCAACATCACACTTTCCGTATTACTGAAGTTTTAAGCTACATCTTGAAAGTAAATGTCACAAGTGCTCCAACTACGTTCTTTGCTTTCAAAATTGTTGTGCCTATTCTAGGCTCGTGTCTCACATAATTTTTAAAATCGTCACATTAATTTCTACAAAGAACCTTGTGAGGAATTTGACAGGGATGCCATTCAATCTCTTAACAATATTGTCTTACAGTTTATGAAAATAATATGTATCTCCATTTATTCATATCTTCTTGGGTTTATTTTACTAAAACTTTTACACATTTTGGCAAGCAGATATTGATTATACTTTTCATCTTTTGTACAATTATAAGATATAATTCAGAAATGCCTATTTCCATTGCTCATTGCCAGTACAATTGATTTTTGTATGTTGACATTGTATTCTATGACTTTGATAACTCACTTATTGGTTTCTTTTTATTTTTTTTAACTTTTATTTAGTAAATATAAATTTCCAAAGTACAGTTTATGGATTACAATGGCTTCCCCCCCCCCATAATTTCCCTCCCACTTGCACCCCTCCCATCTCCCACTCCCTCTCCCATTCCATTCACATCAAGATTCATTTTCAATTATCTTTATATACAGAAGATCGATTCAGTATATACTAAGTAAAGATTGCATCAGTTTGCACCCACACAGAAACACAAAGTGTAAAAATACTGTTTCAGTACTAGTTATAGCATTACTTCACATTGGACAACACATTAAGGACAGATCCCACCTGAGAAGTAAGTACACAGTGACTCCTGTTGTTGACTTAACAATTTGACACTCTTGTTTATGGCATCAGTAATCTGCCTAGGCTCTAGTCATGAGTTGCCAAGGCTATGGAAGCCTTTAGGGTTTGCCGACTTTGATCTTATTCCAACAGGCTCATAGTCAAAGTGGAAGTTCTCTCCTCCCTTCAGAGAAAGGTACCTCCTTCTTTGATGGCCCGTTCTTTCTACTGGGATCTCACTCGCAGAGATCTTTCATTTATGTCCTTTTTCATTTTTTTTCCAGAGTGTCTTGGCTTTCCATGCTTAAAATACTCTCATGGGCTCTTCAGCTCCAAATGCCTTAAGGGCTGATTCTGAGACCAGAGTGCTGTTTAATAGTTGTTTGGTGGATACTTTGGGATTTTTCTACAGAGACACTGTGCTCAGCCAAAAAAGTTTTTCCCTTCAAATATGTATGATTTAAAAACATGTGAAATGGGAGTAATGGGAGTATACATCCTTGCCTTAATCCCATTTTTAATGAGAGAGCAGTCAGTTTCTCAACATTAAGTATGGTGTTAGCTAAAGGTTTTTCATCTTGAATTTTTCTTTAATTCTCTGATTGAAACTTGATCACAAATGAATATTGAATTTTTAAAAATGCTTTCTCTGCACTTATTTAGATGATCATGATTTTTTTCATTATTGTATTGATACTGTATTTATTTGAAATGCAGGGAGACATAAAGAGACAAAAAACAGAGAAAGGAGTGCCCACCCAGCGGTTCTTTCCTCAAATGCTTAAAATGGCCCCCAGCTGGATGGAAGCCAGGAGCCAGGAACGCACTCCATGTCTCTCATGTGGGTGGCAGGAATGCTGTCACAGGGTCTGTGTTCGCCAGAAGCTAGAGTCAGGAATGGGCCTAGGTATTGAACATTGGCACTCTGATATGGGACATGGTTCATCCTAGCCACTAGGCCAAACATGCACTCTTATACACTGGGCCAAACATGCACTCTTACACTGATGTTAAAATGTAGAACCAACCATTTTATTTGTATTCTCACTTAATTATGATGTATTCAACTTTTTTCTTTTTTTTTAATGATTTGCTTATTTTATTTGAAAGACATAGTTACAGAGTGGGAGAAACACACACACACAGAGAGAGAGAGAGAGAGAGAGAGAGAGAGCGCGAGCGAGCACTCTTCCATCTTCTGGCTTGCTCCCTAACTGACTGGAACGACTGGGGTTGGGCCAGGCCAAAGCCAGGAGCCAGGAGCTTCATCCAGGTCTCCCATGTGGATGGCAGGGGCCCAAGAACTTAGACCATCTTCTGCTTTCCCAGGCTCATTAATGGGGAGCTCACCAGTGCTCATCTGGGATGCTGGCATTGTAGGCAGTGCTTAACCCACTGCGCCACAGTGCCAGCCCCTGTATTCATCATTTCAAACATGCTGGATTTAATTTTAAAATATTTTATCAATAATTTTTATGTCAATGTTCAAGAGCAATGTTGGTTTATAGCTTTCTTACAATGTCAGATTTTTTTGATGAGAGTAATGCTGATCTCACAGAATACAGTAGGAATTATTCAGTCCTCTTCTAACTTGTGGAAGAATTTATGAAAATTTTGTGTGGTTTCATCCTTAAATGATTGGTAGGATATTGTCAGTGAGGTTAATGGGACCTGGAGTTTTCTAGGTGGAAATGTTTTGAATTATAAATTCAATCATTCTAATAGATATCTTGCTGAATGAAGTTTGATAGTGTGAGACATTCAAGGATGTTTTCTGTTTCATCTGCATTAGGAGTCAGAGGTGGGCATTTGGCACAGTGGTTCAAATGTTGGCCAGGATGCCTGCATCCCATGTTAGAGAGCCTGGTTGGTGTCTGGTTCTTCATTTTCCTGTCCAGCTTCTTGATAATGCACAACCTGGGAGGCAGCAGGTGACGGCTTAAATACTGTGGTCCCTGCCACCCATGTGGGAGACCTTGAGTGAGTCTGTGGCTCCTGGCTGCAGCCTGGTCCAACTCTGGCTGTTGCACATATTGGTAGTGAACCGAGAATGGAAGATGTCTCCTTATGTCATCTTGTCCTTCAAATGAGGAGAAAAGCAGCAAATTGTTTTAAAACTGAAAATATGGCTTATGACAAAATGTCTTCTGAAGTCTGTTTTTATGTGATTTGTAATCCAAAACTGTTTTTTACATTTTTAAAGGGTTGGAAAAAATGTAATATGAAATAGAGACAGTGTGGCCCACAAAGTGCATATTTACCATCTGAACATTTGAAGAAATAGCTTGCTACTTCCTACTGTAAGTTTTTAACTGAAGTTCATAAATTTATATATTTTTTTATCACAGTATCTGAAGTAATGTTACTTGTCTTCAATCTTTCATTTTGTAGTGATAATATTTGTCTTGAATTTTTCCCCCTTGAGTTTTACTGGAAGTTCATCAGTGTTACTGTTGATTTTCTTTGGTGTACATCCCTTTTAAATTTCATCTGTACTTAAGGGGTAAGCATTTGGCCTATTAGTTAAGATGCTAACTTAACTCCAATGCCCTACATTGGAGTACCTGGGTTTGATACCTGGCTCCTAACTTCAACTTCCTGTCAGTGCAGACTTTGAGGAAGCAATGAGACCTGAATTACATTCCTGGATCCAGACTGGAAGGGACCAGGCTCAGCAATTGCAAGCATTTGGTTAACTTAACCGGTAAACTGAAGTTTTCTCTATCCCTTTATCGCTTCTCTTTTTGTCTCTGCCTCAAAATTTTTAAAAAAATTTTGTATTTATTTGTGCCTTTATCTTTCATATTGACTTTCTTTAGCTCACAAAAGATTTGTTTTTTTTTTTTCCTAGTCTCTAAGGCAGAAGCTTATATCATTAGTTTGTGACCTTTTTCCTCATATGAAGATTTTTATGCTATAAATTTCTCTGTAAGCACTGCTTTAGATGTTTCCATACATTTTTCTCTGTTGTGTATTCATTTTTATTCAAGAAAAAGTTGCTAATTTCCTTTTGATTTCCTTTATCATCACGTGACTACTTTTAGAACTTCCAGATATGTTTTTGTTATTGATTCTTAAGTTAATTCTGGTGTAGTTTGACAACATGTGCAGTATAACTTCAGTTCTTTTAAATTGGGCAGTGTTTCTTTCATGGTTTAGAATATGGTCTATCTGGCAAAGGTTTCATTTGCACATGAAAAAAACTGAGTATTCTGCCAAGTGGTCTGTATTCTGTGTGGAGTAGCCTCTAGATTTCATTAGTCTCAATTGGAACACAAAGCACTTGTCAGAATGTTTGATAATGTCCCTTAGCTCCTGAAGGCACTGTTCCCTCCACCCCTCCCCACTGTTGCTTTCCTTTACGTGTTTTGGTTTCAGTAATTGCTATTGATCTCTTTCCATATTCAGTGATTATTCCCTTGGCTGCTTCATACCTGCTAATGAGCCTGTCAAAGGCACTCATCTCTATTATCATTTCTAGCATTTCGGTTTGACTCCTCCTAATAATTTCGGTTTCTCTGCTGAAATTCTGTTTATTCATGAATGTTGTCTACTTTTTCCACAGAAAATCATAACATGTTTATCACAGTTACTTTCAACTCTCAGCCCGATAGTTCCAACATCTATGTCATGTCTATTTCTGCTATTTGCTTCGCTTTGTCTTGATTTTTGAATTTCTCATTTTTTTATTTGAATTCTGAGTGTTTTATGTAGCCAAAAGATACTGAAGTAATTATAATTTATACTCCTCTTTCCTACCCTAGGCTCAGTGGATTTTCACTTGTGACAGGGCTTGCTGCTTCCGCAGCATCTCAGGGCTTATGTTTTATAGCTGTTATTGTTTGGGTAACAGTTTGGGTGTCCTCCAAGGTTCTATGTAGTGGGGCTTGGTTTCCAAAGTCATATATTAATGTTTAATACATTAACGTTAATAGTTAATTGATGGAGGCTTGATCTAATGATAGTGATAGGAGGAGGGACCAATGGAGAGATCTTCAATGCATTGGCTACAGGCCCTGAGAAGGTACTTTTCATGAGATGCTTGGGCGAGGGCTAGCTCCCTCCTGCGTCTTCCTGGCTCACGTGTGATCCTCTCTCTACACGTGCTTCTCCATCATCAGCCTCTCCAGATACCAGACCAAAATCACCATCCAGTCTCGGACCCTGAGCCACAGTACCCTCCACTTCCTGTGCGGCTTCTCTCAGATATTTTAGTTAAAGCAATGAAAAGGGGGAGGGGCCGTGCTGTTGCCCAGCAGCAGACGCGGCCTGGCTCCAGGTCTTCTCGCGGGTCCTGGGTAGAATAACCACGGAGAAAACCCTGAGGGGAAAGGGCTCAGACGTGGCTACCCCGGGGTTCTCTGATGTTATAACTGCTGTCCCTCAGTATAAAGCCATGTTAGGGGCGGTAGCTGAATTCTTCTTGCCTGCTTGAATGGCACCACGTTTCTTCTGCTACAGGTGAGCCCAAGCTCTTCGTCCTTTGTTTGTTTTTTTTTTTTCTGGAAGGACCTCTTTTTCATGGATTTCTGGCTAATTGGTCGTCCTTAATTTGGTGTTTAAGGAGAGGTACTATTTATGCAGTTACTTTCTTGTTGTTAGATTACAAGGCTACTCTCCCAGATTTCTGTATCTTAGATCAAAGGGGAACTCTGAACCAAGAATTTACTTTGGTTTTTTAAATTTCTGAATTTTTAAATTTATAAATTCTAACAGATACAAAATACAAACATTGTGCCTATTTATGGGGCACCATGTACTGCTTCATTACACACCAACGTGGTGTCATAGCCACTAAGGTAAATATACTTATCCTTTAAAGCACTTAATTTTTTTTTTTTTTGACAAACAGAGTGGACAGTGAGAGAGACACAGAGAGAAAGGTCTTCCTTTGCCGTTGGTTCACCCCCCAATGGCCGCTGCAGCCGGTGCCCCCGTGCTGATCCGAAGGCAGGAGCCAGGTGCTTCTCCTGGTCTCCCATGTGGATGCAGGGCCCAAGCACCTGGGCCATCCTCAACTGCACTCCCGGGCCACAGCAGAGAGCTGGCCTGGAAGAGGAGCAACCGGGACAGAATCCGGCGCCCTGACCAGGACTAGAACCCTGTGTGCTGGCGCCGCAAGGCGGAGGATTAGCCTATTGAGCTGCGGTGCCGGCCTTAATATTTCTTTATAGTGAAAACATCCAAAAATCCTACCAGTTTTTTAATAGGAAAATACATATAGTACATTAATAGTATGTATATTTTATTTATTTTTTAAAATTTTTTTTGACAGGTAGAGAGTTATAGACAGTGAGAGAGACAGAGAGAAAGGTCTTCCTTCCGATGGTTCACTCCCCAAATGGCCACTATGGCAGACGCTGCGCTGATCCCAAGCCAGGAGCCAGGTGCTTCTTCTTGGTCTCCCACACGGGTGCAGGCACCCAAGCACTTGGGCCATCCTCTACTGCCTTCTCGGACCACAGCAGAGAGCTGGACTGGAAGAGGAGCAACCGGGACTAGTACTCGGCGCCTCGACTAGAACTAGAACCCGGGGTGCCACCGCCGCAGGCAGAGGATTAGCCAACTGAGCCACGGCACCAGCCTAATAGTACTTATAATAACCCTATTGTACAATAAAACTTCTACTCCTCTCTGGCTATAGATCAGTACTCAGCACTCAACCTTTCATCACTCCTCCCTCTCCACTTGCCTTCCCAACTTCTGGTAACCATCATTGTATTTTAAATTTCTCTTTTTAAGATTTATTTTACAGGCAGAGTAATAAAAAGAGGGAGAGACAGAAAGAAAAAGAGATCTTTCATCTGCTACTTCACTCCTCAAATGGTTGCAACAGCCAGGACTGGGCCAAGTTGAAGCCACAAGCCAATAACTCCATTCAGGTCCCACAAATGAGTAGCAGGAACCCAAGTACTTGGGCCATCTTCTGCTTCTTTCCCAAGCACATTAACAGGGAACTGGATCAGAAGCAGAGCAGCTGGGACTTGAACTGGCACTCTGATATAGGATACCAGTATTGAAAGTGGCGGCTTAACCAGCTATGCCACAATATTAGCTGTCATATTTTTAATTTTTATCAGATCACCTATTTTTTGGATTTCACAGACAAGTGAGATCTCTAGGTATTTTGTCTTTCTGTGAGTGGCTTATTTCACTTAATGTGATGATTGCCTATTCCATCCATGCTGTTGCAAATCACAAAATTTCATCCTTTCTTATGACTGAATAGTATCCCACTGTGTATATGGAAGATGTGAATTCCTTATTGATTCTTGCAAACATTTTCTCCAGTTCTGTAGGTTGTTTCTTCACTCTGTTGATTGTTTCCTTTACTGTGAAAAACTCTAGTTTGATGAAATTCCATTTATGTATTTTTGCTTTTGGGGTCTGATTTAGGAAATCCTTGCCCATTCTGATGTTATGAAGTATTTTGCCTGTCTTCTAATAATACGTTTTGTCTCACCTTTTCACTTTTAGTCTGTGTGCTTCCTTAGGGATGAAGTGCATTGCTTGTAAGCAGCATAGACTTGGATCCTGTTTTCAATCCATTTAGTCACAATTAAACCACACTTTGTGGCTTAATTGAATAATTTTAAATAATTATTGATAGTTGCTTTGTATTTTTCCTTCCTTCCTTCCTTCCTTCCTTCCTCCCTCCCTCCCTCCCTCCCTCCCTCCCTGCTTCCTCCCTCCCTCCCTTCCTCCCTCCCTCCTCACAGAATTTTCATTTGGGGTTAAATGATTTTTTCTAATGGAGTAATTTGATGCCTTGCTTATCATTCTTGTTAAGTGTGTAATGGCTTTTTACTCTGTGCTTACTTAGAGTCTTATGAGCAACCTCTTTTTGCTGTAACAAGCCACCTTGAAATGAGAAAAACAGTGATTATAAAGATAGGGAAAGAGACCAACAAAACACAAAGAGACAGGAAATCCTAATAAAGAACTGTACCTTTGTGTTCCATTCCTCCTCACATTTTGAATTTTTGGTGCTCCATTTGACCTCTTTCAATATTGTCTGTCTCTAGGTTTGGGAAGTCTTCTGTCATTATATCTTTGAAAATGCTTTCTACCCCTTTGGAATTCCCAAATCCTTCTTGAATCTCAATAACTTGAATATTTGCTCTTTTCATACTATCCTGTATTTCCCATAAGCCTTCGTCATTCCTCTTCTTTTTCCTTTTCTTCTCCCCCAACAGCATATTTTTAAATAGTCTGCCCTTGACCTCACTGATTCTTTTTTGTTTGATCTTTTCTGCCTTCTATTGCATTATAAATTTAATTTAATGTACTTTTCAGGTAAAGGATTCCTGCTTTATTTAATTACTTCTATCTCTCTAGCAAATCTCTGTTAGAATGCTGTATCATTTTTCTGTGTTCTCCTGAATTTTATTGAGAAGCCTTAAAAAAGCTCTTTTGCAATTTTCATCCAAGTATTTGGAAGTTTCAATTCCTAGCAGGTTAGTTTCTGGCATCCTACTTTACTCGTGAGATCATTGTTTCCTGGAAATTCTTGAGCTTCTTGGTGTGCAATGTCATCTGTGCATGAATGGGTTATAGTAATGTGGTTTTGTTTGTGCTTGCCTTTCTAGAAATTCCAAGATGTCTGCTTCTTTTCTCTGAGCTAGTTCAGCAGTAGATAGCACCCTAAATTGTGGTTTGCCCCAGATCCACTATTAATATGTTTTAATGATTCAGTCTTACAATACTTTACAAACTCCAATCTGTCCCAAATCTGCAGCTGATGTGTTAGTTATTATGAACTGGGTACATAACGACAAAGGGATAGTCGGTCCTTACAAACCTCTTCTTGACCTGTGTTAGGCTCAGACTTTTTGTCCTTTTTCAATGAATTGTGTGATGTGAGACCACATCTAGAACATTCAACCCACCAAGTACAGTATAACCTGGGTTAGGACCAAAGTTTACCCTACTATAGTCTGTTGCTGAATTGGTCACTGCCCAATGCTGTACCAATCAGTTATTGGCAATGCTGGCTGGGGTAAGACTGTTCAACCAGGAAAACAGAACTCTGCTGGACACTGAAGCGGGTCCAGAGGCCCAGTCTGCAGGCACTGGATCTGCTCAGTGGTGGAGTTTATCAGCCTGGTGCTAAGTCTCCAAACAGTCCTGTAACGCTTGCAGGCCCTAGGTGAGTTTACATCTGGGTCTCCTAGTCACCAGGCGTGTACAATCATGGGTGTGCACACCAGGCACGCAAGATCCTGCTGGTGAAATACACTCGGGGCCGGCGCTGTGGCACAGCGGGTTAAAGCCTTGGCCTGCGGCACCAGCATCCCATATGGGCACCGGTTCGAGTCCCAGCTGCTTCTCTTCCAATCCAGCTCTCTGCTATGGCCTGGGAAAGCAGAGTAAGATGGCCCAGGTCCTTGGGCCCCTGCACCCATGTGGGAGACCCAGAGGGAACTGGCTCCTGGCTCCTGATCAGCACAGCTCTGGCCATTGCGGCCAATTGGGTAGTGAACCATCAGATGGAAGACCTCATTCTCTCTGCCTCTCCTCTCTGTGTAACTCTGACTTTCACATAAATAAATAAATCTTTTAAAAAAATGTAAGGAGGAGTAGGGAGTGGTTCAGGCTGAAGATAGAAAGGCTGCTTTCAAAGACGTTTCCTGCAGAACTTGCGGCTCTCAATTTTAGTCTGTGCATTTAAACTTGAATTGGCCTGTCAGAAAGAAAGGGTTGAATCTCACTTCTATGTTAGTATAAGAAACCTGATGCATCTGGATTGATTCTGGTTCAGAATCGATAGCCAGCTTGACCCTCAGCTGACTCAACAACTAGTGCTAGATACTAGGTATGTCTTACATTTAAAATATATCACCCATAGTGACTCAGCTTCTCCCAGTGGATGTGTAAATGAAAATAAGACCAGGTGATCAATGTTATCTAGCTGGTCATGAAATAAAGACTTGGCGTGAGTGAAGCGAAGGTTGCCTGACACAATAAAGAAAAACAATATTACTGTTTATCAAGCATATGCCACATACCAGGAAGATGTGAAAGGCTTTGCTGTATTGGCTCACTGGACTCTGACATCAAATGTGTGAGGCAGGTACTGTCATTATTCCACTTAAAATATAAAGGATCTGGGGATGGAGTGTAGCTTGAAAGATAAGATGCCTGTTGGGAAGTCTGCATGCCCTATCAACGTGCCTGGGTCTGAGTTCCAGCTCCAGTCTCAATTGCAGCTTCCTGCTAATGTGTGCCGTGGGAGGTGGCAGGCTATCATTCAAATGGTTAGGTTTCTTCTACTCATATGGGAGACGTGGATTGAGACCCGGATTCTTAGCTTTGGCTTGGCCCAGTGTGGGCATTAGGAGAGTGAACCAGAAAATGTGATCTGTCTCTGTGTGTCTGTCTCTGTTTCTCTCTCCCTCCCCACCCCCCGCTTCCTCTATCTCCAACTTTTCCTCTCTGTGCGTATATGTTTGTGTCCACTTTCCAAGTAAATTAGTAAATAATTGTAAAACATATATAAACAATCTGAGTCAGAGAATTACAGTAACTTACACAGGGTTACAGATATAATAGGCAGATTCAGAATTCTAACCATAATTTTAGTGTATTTTGCTACCTACCCAATATCATTTTTTTTAATTTTATTTAATGAATATAAATTTCCAAAGTACAGCTTATGGATTACAATGGCTCCCCACCCCCCATAACTTCCCTCCCACTCGCAACCCTCCCCTTTCCCACTCCCTTTCCCCTTCCATTCACATCAAGATTCATTTTCAATTCTCTTTATATACAGAAGATAGTTTAGTATATATTAAGTAAAGATTTCAACAGTTTGCACCCACATAGCAACACAAAGTATAATTAACTGTTTGAGTACTAGTTATAGCATTAAATCACAATGTACGGCACATTAAGGACAGAGATCCTACATGCCCAATATCATTTTTTAAATTGATGCATAGAATGATGCATAGAATAATTTGGGTTAATGCAAATTATCTGTGGATGAGCTGATTTTAAAGATGATCCCATGTGTCTTAAAGGAGGAGACTGTTTCATCCCTTCTGAGAAACCCTGTCATTCCTGGATTGCAAAAATCGTCCATCTCTCCCCAGAGTCAAGAGCCTGCTCAGATGTCATCATTAGAAACAGCAGTAGCTATGACAGTAAAAGGCGGACAATGGAAGGTATAACCAAAATCCTGAGTCCCTGCCTCCCACTTGAGAGTTGACGAGCTACGCTGAGACCTATTGCTTGGGTTTGGGACACAGCTGCTAAAAGCTCTTTCTTTGGTTTCTCCTAAGTGGGTTCTTTATGAAACCCAGTGATCGTGAGTGCTTTCGACAGGCACAGCTGTGGGGAAGCAGAAGAACATCTTGCTGCATTTCTATAAAGAAGGCAAGCTGACCACTTATTTGCATCTGCCTAAGAATGCTGAATGTACTTCTTTTAAAACGCTTTAAAAATTTTGAAGCAGAATAAAAACATTCAGCTGGTGATAGCCAGATTTTGTCCTGTTTTATGCACATTGGGAACGTACTGATGCATTTTATTATTACTATAAACATGATAATGTCATACATCCTGTAGCTTTGTATATTCTGTAATACACTTTACTTATTTCATCTAAGGAGAGAAGTTAAGGCAGATGGAGAAACTGAAGCCTGCGTTGGCACAGAGACCTGCACTAGAGAACAAAACAGGGCAGGCTCAGATCTGGGTCCAGATCTCCACTTTGGATAATGATGTGACTTGGTCACACAACTTGTTATCTAAGGCCTTTATCCTGTCTCCAGCTCTCTGTCCTGGAGATCAGTCAATGGACCATATGTCCCTGACACCTTCCATAACTTAGAGAATCCCAGCCCATTTGTAATGTCTTAAGCAGTGCCTGTTTCTTCCTATCCTCACCCACCCTGAATATCACCAACTGCTAGAACTTTTGCCTATCTCATGACAGTTTGAAGATCACATCTCTTTTTAAAATATTTTTTATTTGAAAGGCAGGGTTACAGAGAGAGGAGGGAGAGAGATTCTCCATCTGCTAGTTAGCTACCTAAATGACCACCATCCTCAGGGTCAAGTCCGGCTGAAACTAGAAGCCCAGAACCCCACCTGGCTCTAAGCAATGCATTGCTGGGGCCCAAGAACTTGGGCCATCTTCCACTGCTTTCCCAGGTCATGGCAGAGAGCGGCATCAGAAGAGAAGCAGCCAGGGAGCTAGATTGGAAGTGGAGCAGCCAGGACTTAAACAGGAACTCATATGGGATCCTGGTGTGGCAGGCAGTGGTTTAACCTGCTGTGCCACAATACTGCCCTCCAACATCTTGTAGCCATTTCAATTCATCTTATTATTATTCATCTTATTTACTTGATAGAGGTTGAAATTCTTTTCATAGGTATAGGCGTAATTTATATTCCTTCCTGTATGAATTATCTCCTATCCTCTGCCCATTTGTTTATAAAACTCCATATTTTCATTACGTTTGAATCATTTTTAAAGTGCTTCATTACAAATCATATATATGCATATTTTTCTTTTTAAAATTTAATCTAAAAGTCTTTTTTTTTTTTTTTGACAGGCAGAGTGGACAGTGAGAGAGAGACAGAGAGAAAGGTCTTCCTTTTGCCGTTGGTTCACCCTCCAATGGCCGCCGCGGTAGGCGCGCTGCGGCCGGCGCACTGCGCCGATCCGATGGCAGGAGCCAGGTGCTTCTCCTGGTCTCCCATGGGGTGCAGGGCCCAAGGACTTGGGCCATCCTCCACTGCACTCCCTGGCCACAGCAGAGAGCTGGCCTGGAAGAGGAGCAACCGGGACAGGATCGGTGCCCCGACCGGGACTAGAACCTGGTGTGCCGGCACCGCAAGGCGGAGGATTAGCCTAGTGAGCCGCGGCACCGGCCTTAAAAGTCTTTGACTTTTGATGGGAAGTTCAGCTGTTGACTTTGTGATTGCTTATATATTTAATCTTCCTATCATCTCATTTTCTTTTATATTTATTGTGAATTTCTTTTCATTTTTTCACTGGACTGTTCTTTATTTCCTTTCCAGTTTTGTGTTGCATTTTGATTTGACCAGTATTTTGAAAGCTCTATATCTTCATTTCTAGTTTAGCTCATATATATCCATGTATATATAGATTTTATTTTTATTTATATGAAAGGCAGAGTGACAGAGATAGAGGGACACACACACACACACAGAGAGAGAGAGAGAGAGAGAGAGAGAGAGAGAGAGAATGAATCTTCTTTATACTCCCTGAATGCCCACAGAGGCCAGGGTTGGGTCAAGTTTAAGACAGGAGCTGGAACTCCATCTGGTTTTCCCATGGTGGTAGCAGGAACCCAAGTAATTGGACCATCATTTGTAACCTCCTAAGCATATTAGCAGGAAGCTTGATGGGAAGTAGAAGTGGGACCTGATCCTGGTCACTCTGACGTGGTATGTGGGTATCCCAAGGGGCAGCTTAATCCATTTTCCACAGTATCCACCCCAGCCATATATTTTTGATGTATTTAAATGTATTTTCTTATTATTCAGAATAAGTCAGTAGTGACAATCCATACTCTTCAAACAGATGTCAGGCATACTTTATCTCTTCCTAGAATTTTTTAGTTCAAGTTTTTCTTTCCATTTATGATTTATGTCTCTTAACATGTTTGGTGATTCTTGAATGTATGTCTAGTTTTCCAAATAGCAGACTGGGGTAATTCATTTCAGCTGCTTACGTGGATTTTCCTCAAGAAATGTGAAGTGCCATCTTTGCAGCTGGCTCTGCCGTCAAGTTGCTACCCTTGGTGGAGAGAAAATGTCAGAATCTTGGCTTCCCTGAATGTGTGGGCCAAATGCAGGACACCTCCATTCATGGTTCTGAAATATAGGAGGCAGCATACTTCAACAATTGGCATTTCAAAAGGGAGCTCCTTTTTATTCTATTTCTAAACTCCCATTGCAGTCCACTTCTTTCTCTTGTCTTGATGCTCACTTCTCATCTTCACAACAGAGTCCCTGATTTATTTGAGACTATTTTGACAACTTTAACCTGGATATAAAACCATGACCAACTGCTGAACATGGAAAGGCAGGTGAATGGGGGTGTATATTTACTGGATGGCTCTTCTGTCCTGCAGAATCCACCACCTGACTCAGCCCTCATTGAGCGTCCACTGAGAATCGTGCTGCCTTACACAGCAGCCACTCACTCGTAGTGCATTTTGGGGTTGCCAGCGCTTTGATATTTCTATTGACCAATAAATCATTTCTCCTTATGTCTTCTAGAGATCTCCAACTTTCCAATCCAAAACTGGCACCTTTCTCCACCGACCATGTTGACTGACATGTCACAGGCAGGCAACGTGGAATCAACCTTGGGAAGGAGGAGATACCCCCCAGGGGTAACATGTAGCTTACAGTGTTGGCAAGGTGGGGAAGGGGAAATCCGTTCTCAGGAGCCAGCTCTACCACTGCCGTATGGTCCACGTAAGCACCTTCACACTTCAATATTACTTCACACCCAATATTACTGTCTTCTCAGTTCCAGTTTTGAAGATGCTGATGACCTGTTCTGATCCAGCTATGTGAAATATACCAAGAGCCACCAAGAACACACAATATTTGTGTACCTGAAGAAATGTGATTGGAGCATATAGAAACATAAGGGGGACTCCCTGCTCCCATCACCCTTTCGTTGGTTTATTTAATCAAAATGTGTTGGGCTCCTTCCATTTTATCAATATGTTCTGTGGCTACTGAATTCTAACAAAATGAGGACTCTCTGCCCTCACGAAGCCCATAGTCACCACCGTGACTTCACCCACCTGTCAACACTTGACTACTTTTGCTTCTTTTACCTCAATTTCACTCAGTGAGACCCCCTAGTAATGAACACAGTAAAGACATTTCTTTAATAAAACCTGGAAACCATATGTAGTCTGTGTTACGAAAACAAAATAAGATTTGTCTACATTCACATTGGGCCAAGTGGGCCACACAGTTTTTTTTTTTTAAAGTGACTTTAGGAGATAGCGACTTGGTGTAGCAGATAAAGCTGCCACCTGTGGTGCCAGCATCCCATATGGATGCCGATTCAAGTTCTAGCTGCTCCACTTCTGATCCAGCTCTCTGCTATGGCCTGGGAAAGCACTGGAAGATGGCCCAAGTATTTGGGCCCCTGCACCCATGAGGGAAACCTGGAAGAAGCTCCTGGCTCCTGGCTTCCGATTGGCCCAGCTCTGCCCCTTGCAGCCATTTGAGGAGTGAACCAGCCGATGAAAGACCCTCCCCCCCTTCTCTGTAACTCTTTCAAATAAATAAATCTTTTTTTAAAAAGTGACTTTTGTCTTATCTCTTTAGAAACATCCTGGAATGAAAAATGCTAGTCCAAAATTAGTGCAATGAAGGCTTCTGAACAACTTTTCTCATGTTGAAAAAGTTATTGCCATCTTAAGATAATGAGGGCATTTACAATGTGCACTAAAGGTAAGAAAGCAAATTCAGAGCTGGATCAAAAGTTGAGAAAACACAAATATTTGAGGGTATCTAAGGCTCCTATTTGGATTTTATTTTCTTTCCCTCCCCAAAACAAGAAGATGACATTGAGGGATGTCTGAGTTTCTAATAATCTTTAGAGGGCCTATATTAATGGAAATATAATAATAGCATAAGCTCTGTCTTAATAATTTAAATTTCCATCCACATAGGACATTTCTTCTGGCTAGTATAAGCTTTTTTTTTTTTTTTTTGGAAGAAGCATGAAGGAATGAGATGCCAAACTGAATTTATATGTAGTCTTCTAAATCCACAAGATTGCTCCTAGGTCATATGTCAAATTCCTCATTAATGTATCTAAATGAGTTACTTGCTAAAAAAGGGCTCATGTTTTAAAAACCAGATAGATGTGTTCCCTTGTTGCCTGTGAAGTCTCAATGACAATGGAGATGGCTTTCATGATAAAAATCAAAGCAAAAGGGCTAGGTTTCTTTTTAAAGAAGGTGTGAGATGGAGATAGCCTTTCTGGGTTTGGGAATTTTTCATCCATGTTGTCTCCCCTTCCTCATCATCCCCACCTGCCCTTTCTCAAAACAAAGCTACAGAAAGCAAGCTTTGGGACCTGAAAAGGTTAGGATTTGCTTTTTACTATAATTCGCACCTTCCCCAAAAAAGCTCCTTAGAAACTCCAGTAATTGGCAAATGATGTTTTATTGAATTGGTCTCCTTAAATTGTCACCTGAACAGAGTGAGAGGTTGTGATGCTTCCTGCCATCAGCCTGCTGTTGACACTTGTGATTTTGTAAAGAACTCCTCCCTGATATGTAGTCCATTACTGACCAAAATGTTGTTACGTGGTTTATGACTGGAAAAGTATTTGTTTTCATATTTATGGGGTACTATGTGGTGTTTTGATAAACATACATGTTGGGCAGTGTTCAAGGCAGGGTAAATATAACTATCTTCTCAAACACTTACCTTCTATTTGATGTATCAGTTTGAAACAAATTCTTCTATTTGATGTATCACATTCCAAATCCTCTATTTTAGCTTTTTTAAAAAACATTTATTTATTTGAAAGGCAGAGTAACAGAGAGCAAGAGGCAGAGAGAGAGAGTTCTTCTAACTGCTAGTCCACTCCCCAATTGGCTGCAACAGCCGGAGCTGCACTGATATGAAGCCAGAAGCCAGGAGCTTCTTGAGATCTCCCACACCAGTGCAGGGGCCTAAAGGACTTGGATCATCTTCTACTGCTTTCCCAGGCCATAGCAGAGAGCTGGGTTGGAAGTAGAGCAGCCAGGACTCGAACAGACACCCACGAGGGGTGACGGCACTGCAGGTGATGGCTTTACCTGCTATGCCACAGTGCCAGCCCCTCCATTTTAGCTTTATTTTAAAAAATATGCAGTACATTCTTGCCATCTATTGTCACCCTTATATGCAATAGAACCCTAGAACTTCTCCTTTCCAACTTTAATTTGGTACTCATTGGTTAACCTTTTCCATCTCCTTCTCTCCCCTCTATTCTTGCCAGTTTCTAGTAGACAACATTCTATGTTCAACTTCAGTAAGATCATTTTTTTTTTTTTTTTAGATTTCACATATGAGTGAGATTATGTGGCATGTGTCTTTTTTTTCCTGGGTAATTTTCCTTAACTAATGACCTCTATGTTAATGCTAATGACAGGATTTCATCTCTTTTGTGTGGCTGAATTATATTCCATGGTGTATATGTGTCCCATTTTCTTTATCCATTCATCAGTCAATGAACATTTAGATTGTTTCCACTTATGGCTGTTGTGAATAGTATGCAATAAACATGGCAGTGCAGATGTGTCTTTGACAGATTGATTTAATTGCATTTGGACATATATTCACCAAAAGTACATGAGGGTCTCCTTTTCTCCACATCCTCATCAACATAATATTGTTTATCTTTTTGGTGGTAGCCATTCTAATAGAATTGAGGTGATATTTCATCACGGTTTAAAATTACATTTCCCTTATGACTAGTGAGGTTGAGCATTTTCCCACATCCGTTTCTTTCTTTACTCTGTTGCTTCCTTTATTGCGAAGGAGGCTTTTAGTTTGATGAGACACCATACTTCTATTTTTGCTTTTGTTTCCTGTAATTCTAAGGTCTTATTCATAAAAGCATTGTGTATTCTAATATGCTAAAGTATTTCTTTTATGCTTCCCTCTAGTGGTTTCACAGTTTCATGCCATACATTTAGGTCTTTAATCCATTTTGAGTTGATGTTTTGTGTATGTTGAAAGCTAGGGTTCTAATTACATTTTTCTGCATGTTTATATAGGTTTTCTTGGTCTTGGAATATTTTAATATAGCTTTCATATATAAAATATCGCTTTACTGAGTATAGTATTATTTGTTGGCAGTTTTCCCCCTTCAGTTATATGAAAGTCTTCTTATTCTCCAACCCTGAAGGTTTTTTTACAAGAAGTCTGCAGTCAGGTGAATCGTGACACTATGTTTTAATTGTTCTCTTAATTTTCGAAAATTTTTGTGTGTGTGAGTGTATGTGTGTGTGTTTGAGGGAGGGAGGGAGTAACGGGGGGAGGAAGAGGGAGAGGGAGAGGGAGAGAGAGAGAGAGATTGAAAGTGTAACTTACATCTGATGGTTCACTTCCCAAATGCCAAGGTACCCAGGAGCTGAGAACTCAGTCCAGGTCACCCATATGAATGGAAGGAACCCAATTACTTGAACGATCACCATTGTATCTGAGGGTTCATATTAGAAGGGAGCTGGGATCAGGAGTCAAACTGAGGCACTTTACTGTGAGATACAAGCATGGTGTAATGGGCATCTGAACTGCTAGAAGAAATGCTTTTCCCTTCTCTTTATTTTTTACTTTGGAGAGTTTGATTATAATCTGCATTGGGGAGGGCTTGGTTGAGTTGAGTATGACAGATGACTTCTGATCTGACTATTTGGATTGTTTCATTTTCTCTAGGTTTGGGAAATTTTCTGTTATTATCTGTCTGAAAAAGTTTTCTACCTTTTTGGCCTTAAGTCTCTTTCGAACCCCAACAACTCAGATATTTGCACATCTAGTTCTGTTTCAAAGTCTCCATAAGCTTTCTTTACTCATTTGCATTCTTTTTTCTCTTATACTTATTTTAAAACAGCCTATCTTTGTGCACAAATTCTTCTATTTTATGTATTCTACTACTGATGATTTCTAATACGTTTTCCATTTTCTTTAATGCACTTTTCAATTCAAGGATTTCTCTGTGATTTTTAAAAATGACTTCCATCTTTTGGTTAAGTTTCTCTGTCAGAGTAATGAATCATTTTTCTTTATTTCTTGAATCTAATTGAGTTTCCTTAAAACAGATATTTGAAGTTCTGCTTCTGAGAATTTGCATATGTCAGTTACTGTCTGATCAGTTTCTGACACTGAATGTTTCCATGAAACTTCTTGACGCTTGTTAGTATATGACGTTGTCTGCACATTAATGGATTATTAACTTTTTCCAGTCTTTGTAATCTGGCTTTGTTTGTGCCACCTTCAACAAAATCTAGGCATTCTGCATATTTTCTCTGAGCTCCATGTCTGTACGCTTTCAATACTGCAGCACTAGATAGTGCCCCAAGTCCAAATTTGCCAGTTAAGTCTGCAAGTCTGTTATTGATTTGTTGTTGCTGATTCAGCACTAGAGGGCATCCCCAGGTTTGTATCAAACCTGCAGCTGGTGTGGAGTTCAGAAGAAACATCTGGAGACTCCACCTGTAAGCACTGGCCTGGGAATGGAGAGCTTTAGGCTCTCTCTGGTGCTGGCTCTCACTGTGGCAGATCCAGCGCTGAACTCTGAAAAGGCTTTTACTAACTTTCCCCCCTCTTGGTCTGCCATCTGCTGGAGGTTGGAGGAGGTATAGTGGAGGTTTAGCTAAGGAGGTTCAAAAGGTTCAGTCTTCAGGGACTGGTAGGAGGCAAGAGCAATGGGGCCTTGCCAGCATGGAATTTTACAGAGGTAGGCCTGGTACAGGGTTTCAAGCCTAAAGGCTGAATTTAATTCCCCCACCTTTCCCCCAAGCAAGATTCATGGAGCTGAACTGCCTGGAGCTGGTAGAGCAGTAACTTGGCAACTCTTTTCCTTTCTGCCTTCTTCCATGCATCTTTTCTTGCTATTGTACTAGAACCAGACTCTGCGATTGCTCACTCAGCTTCCTTCACTCTTAGGAAGGTCACCTGTGCGTGAACAGCTGCTCAGAGTGGTGTGTCTGTAGTGATAGGATCATGGCAGTGTCTTCCTCAGCCACCATCTTGCTTCCCTTCCTGCACTGTCTTTGAAAGGGCTCCGTCAGACTGCAATCAATGATGTGTCTGTTCAGAGTTGGTCCAAGGCTCTAGAGATGTTTTCTTCTTCCCTTTCTTTTTTGTTCTTGTGTTGCCTCTAGCAACCACCCTTCAGAAACCCACTTATAAATGAGGGGTCTTCAAAATGTTTATGGAAAATTCTTATTAGGAAAAAACTATACATGGATTTCCATTTTTTTGAACCAAAATTAGTTTATCTTTTAATTCTCTTGTTTCCATTAGTCTTTTGAACTACCCTCATATACAACGAACACACACATGCCTGGAAACACACACACACACACACTGATAAGTATTTTAAAAAGCTTATTCAATATCAGATTGCCTATTTTCTCCACTTAGCAACTGTGTGATCTTGGGCAAGCCACTTAACCTCCCTGTGCCTCAGTTTCCTATATAAGACAGGATTATAAAAAGTAAATGGACTTACACAGGTGCAGCATTTAGCACAGAGCACGACACAGTTCAGGGCTCAATAAATGATGTCAGGCATTGTACTTATGATGAACTTTCATTGTGCTATCCTTCTTGCAGAGGGCTGGGGAATGGGGTGCTTTGCAGTGATAGACTTTCAAGTAAGGTGCTCTCAAAGGTGGCTCAGATTGAACCAGATTTCCATGTGTGGGCGTAGGGTGGGTAAAATGCCTTGTGGCTTGCCATTTGTTCTTACACAAGTTCACGTCCTGAAAGCAACTTGGGAACTGGGTGGTTACAGCCTGTGGGTGCCCTTTCCAGGAAGACAAAGTTAAATGTCACTTGCCAGCTCCTGAAACTTACTCTCAGGACCATAAGTGAAGGGAACTAGTTGAATGAAGCAGAGCTCAGAAAATGAGGTACGGTGGTCAAAGACACGTTAGCAAAGCCTTGCAATACTCTGAATCAAGCTTTTCCATGGCTCCTGCACATGTTTCCTTCAGGATTGCTTCGGCAAGCAGGTAGGGACTTCTGATGTGATGCCAATAGAAGCCATGGGAAACTTGACATTTTCTGTCCACATGAGGCCTTTCTCTTTCCCTTTTCTTTTTTTTCCTCGACTGTGATGATCTTTTGCTTCCTTTAAGTTTCAGTTTTGGCCTTAAAGTCTGGTTATCAGTTCAACACAATTGCCACCCAGAGGAAATGTGATGATGTGCACACAGCACAGGGGATGCCAGCCTGCCTGGGAAGGAGCTGCTCTCCCTTCCCCAAGCTTGGTTTCCATCAGATAAAACTAAAAATCTAGCTGTTTAAAATTTCTCTTCTAGTTAAAAAATTATCCATAAGAGCAGCAAATCAGAAATTATTAACTGCCATGTATCTTCCTTTCATGGGTGGTGAGTCATGGATTTCTCATGCTGCTAAGAAGGGGAAAGAAATACGTCAGAGAGAGAACCCAAGTGTCTTGTGGAGTTTTGAGAATAGTAGGAGCAAAACGGTCTTTTCTCTTTGTCCATTGAATGTAACAGATGGTTTCAGCTACATGCATGGAACCTGCCACACAAGCTTCCTGTAGCATATCCATACAGGTTCCTAAAGTGGACTGATACTGTAAGAAATCTGAAGAATTAAAAACAGGGAAAAAAAAGTCCCACAACACATACTACAGAAAGTTTTGTGTCAAAGGAACTGATATTGAGTTCTAATATTTGAGAACTGATATTTGGAGGCTAAAGTGAATTTGCCAGAACTTTCTGTAATGTCTACTGTGGGAGATCACAACCTCTCATAGTCTGTTACCTACAGTAGGATAAAGGGGACAGAGGTGGTGACTGCAAATTCATCAGGATAATGGCTCATGAGACAACTGTGCAGAGGTGTCTGGATGGTGGGTTTCTGCCAGTCAGCTTTCACTCATTTATTCATTCACTCATGTGTTCATGCTTCTGGCTAACAGATCAGCTAAAAGTTACAGCAGTACTGGTTGGATAGAAAAAAAGAACTTGATATTGACTAAGAGGTCAACTGTGACTCCCTATGGAAGAAACTCCTGTAGAAATCTCTACATTATATCCTCTGAAGATAGAACTTAGGGAAAAGCTGTACACTTTTCACTGCTTTATAGTCACGGCGTTTTGCTTATGAGACTTATGCGTTCCTGCAAGCCATAGATGTTGCTTAGGACTTTGGCTGATACTGGGGCAGGTGAAAGACAATGAAATTCTGGGAGCTGGCTGGGAAATCAACTGCAAATGCCTTCTCAATCTACTGCAAGAGGCCAGTGTTGTGGTGTAGCTGGAGTGAATTTGGCATTCCATATGAGTGCTGAATTGAGTCCTGGCTGCTCCACTTCTGACCCAGCTCCCTGCTAATGCACCTTGGAAAGCAGCAGAAAATAGCCCAAGTGCTTGGGGCCCTGCCACCCACATGGGAGACCCAAATGGAGTTCCAGGCTCCTGGATTTAGCCTGTGCCAACCTCAGTTGTAGCAGCCATTTGGGATGGAGTCAGGAATGAAAGATGGATCTCTCTAATTTTGCCTTTCAAATAAAAAGGAAAAACAAATCTTTTTAAAAATCAAGAGTTACTGTGAGATGTAAAGTAAGAATTAAAAAAAAAAAAACAACCTACTGGGAAATCCAAATGTCCGTTTCAGGGAATCCACTCCAGAGCCCTCTGATAAGATAGCCATTCAGCCACCCTGTGAAAGTAGGTAACTTCCACCTGCAGGAAATCTGACACCCCAAACAGGGGCTCCTTGAACTCTGTCTTTGAAGTATAGGTTCACCCACAACATGTGACTCAGACACATAAAAGCAGCATCAACCCCCATGGTCAGGGTAAGGTCAGTAATCTTGTGATAGAGTTAGTTTGGATATTAGTCATACCTCAGGCAGGATAACCTTTGCCTTCCCTGCCCACCTTCTTTACAACTAATTTAAAAATCAACCTCTCCTCCCTTCATGGAGTTTTGAGGGGATAAAATCCAGACCTCTGGCTAATTCACACATGTGGTTCTCTCAGCCTTCACAAGAGTTCTGAAGTGTGTCTGAGGCTCCTGGCTGGAATTTGCTTTATGAAGCAGTCTCCTGGAACACCCTGTGCTCCTTGCTCACTCCTTGTGACATCTCTAAATGCAAGGGAGAGGATAGAAGATCTTCAATTTCTAATTTTTGTATTTTAAGTTCCAAAAATGAGATGATCCTAGACTTACATATCTCCTCTAAGAGTACTTACATTGGAACTGGAGAAACAATAAGTCCAAGAAAATTGGCCATAATTTCCAAAATGTGTCAACAAATTCCCGGTAGTAACTGGATAGTAAATGACAAATATGAAAACCAACCTATTGAACTGTATGTTCAGCTGCACCCAGCTGCTAACTATAGGCAGTTGTAAAACTATGTCTATGGGACAACAGCATCACAATTCGGATAGCATCTGTTCAAACTGAGAGAAACAGAAATAATTAAAACATATAAATGCAATCTTTTAAAATAGATGTTTTCTGCCTTTCCTAAAACCACACTATTTAACTACTCATGTTTGTTTCCCACCCCCTTCCCCTCAGCCTCTTACTAGTATCCCTTCGGATAGTTTTTCTGCTTTTCAAAAGAAGATCCTTTTGGACTGTTATGTTTCTCAACCAGTCACTAAACAAGCAAAGTTGAAGATTCACCAGGAAATACAAACACACACACACACACACACGAGTATCTCATTCTTTATAAACTCATAATTAGATCTTCCTAACCCTATTCCTAGACAGGATGTGCTTCATTGAGAGTGCAATTACCCTCCATATGTAGGTTTCCCATCCAGAGATCCAACCAACAGTGGAATTAAAATATTATGAAAAAAAATCAATTTTGTACTGAACATATAAAGAATTCTTTTTCTTATGGGTGCAACTGGAAACCATTATACTTAGTGAAACAAGCCAGTTCCAAACAGACAGATCTCACATGATTTCCCTGATCTGGGGTAACTGATTGAGTACCTAAAATGTAATGTATTAGAGTAAAACTGACATTTTGAGATTGGATCATTGTTGATAGCTCTTGTGTATTCTGTCGAGGAACAGCGTTTTTTCCCCCATACTATTTGTTGAACTCTTTTACTTAGTGTAGGGTTAACCTTATAAGTATTAAGTAAACCCAAAAGATATCATTGTAAAAATTAAGAGTGGGAATAGGAGAAGCAGGAGGAAGAAGGGTTGGAGTATGGGCAGGAGGAAGTATAGGATGGAAAGTGTCACTACGTTCCTAAATCTGTAAATATGAAATAGATGTATAACTTAAATAAAATTTTAAAAAGACTTCATTTTCTTGTTGTTCCCTAAATAATAAAGTACAGTAACTATTTACATAGGATTTACATTGTGTCAGTTATAAGTAAACTGAGATGATAAAGGAAGATGTATGTAGGTTCTATGCAAATATTCCACTATGCTCTAAAGGGACGCAAGCATCTATGGACTTTGATATCTGCTGGGTGGTCCTTGAACTAATCCCTCCATCGGTACTGAGAGATGGCCAAGGCTAATTCTCACTTGCAGGTACTCTTCCTGTCTGTGTTCCCAGCATGTTGCACCTGGCTGAGACATGGGTTTATCCTAATTATATTGGCGTATGATTTTCTAACACATAGCCATTATCATTGAATTTTCATATTGTCTTCCCTCCTGACATCCAAATGTTTAAATGCTCTGAATTGTGAGTGCCTTGCCTTTCAATCCTCATAGAAGGATTTTGCCATCCCAATTTCACATTTTTTTAAAACTCGATTTTCATTGGTATTATTCCCTAGTGTATGAGTTTGCTTAAGCTGCCATGCTGAAATACATGTCACACGTTGGGGTGTCTCTTGCTCTTCTTGGAAGGACACTAGTCTTGTTGGATCAGGACCCCCAACCTCATAATCCCTTTAAACTTAATCCCTTTTAAAGGCCATGTTTCCAAATGCAATCACACTGGGGGTAAGGACTTCAATGTAAATTTGAGGGGGACAGATTTCCATCTATAAGACCTAGTATTGTAGGCAGGGTTCAAAATATCGTGCTAGGGCCAGTGTTGTGGCACAGTGGGTAAAGCTACTAAGATACTGGCATTCCATATGGGCATTGGTTGAAGTCCTGGCTGCTCTACTTCTGATCCAGGTCCCTGTTGATGCCTGGGAAAGCAGTGGAAGATGGTTCAAGTGCTTGGGCCCCTGCCACCAATATGGGAAACCCAAATGCAGTTTCTAGCTCCTGGCTTCAGCCTGGCTAAGCCTGGCTGGTGCAGCCATTTGGGATATAAATCAGCAGATGGAAGATCTCTCCTCTTTCTCTCCCCTGCCCCCTGCCTTTCAAATAAAGAAATAAATCTTTTTCAAATAATAAAAACGAAATATCCTGCTGGTGTTCTTTCCCCATACCTGTCAAGAAGATTTTACTCCTGTGACTCAGTTAAACTACATGGCAAATTTGACCTTCAGATTGTGAAATTATTCAGGTGGGTCTAATCTAATCACATGGGTCCTTTAAAAGCATAGCGTTTGCTCTGTCTGGTAGTAGAGGGAAAAATCAGAGAGACTTCGAAAAGGAAGCAGTGCAAGCCAGGTTCTCTGAAGCTGAGATGGTTGTGGGGAGGGGACACAGAGCAAGAACTAGAGAGTGACCTTCAGCAGCTGACAACATGGTCCCCAGTCCTACACCTTCAAGGACATGAATTCTACCAACAACCTCAGTGACCGTGGATGTGGACTCTTCCCCAGAGTCTCTAGATGAGAATTCAGCCCAGCCAACTCCTTGATTGCAGCTTTACAATAGATCCCTGAGCCATGTCATACAGGACTTCCAACCTGCAGAACCATGAGAAAGAACGTGGCTGTTGTCTGAAGCTGTTAAGCATTTGATAAGTTGTTACACAGCAATAGAACCCTGTTGCAGCTGGGGGTTAACCGTTCCTGTAGGTCAACCTGAGAGCCACAGAAACAACTGGTGGAAGCTCTCTTCTGTTGTTGCCACATTCATGGATTTTTATTCTCAGTTTCTTCATGTTTCTCACATCTTATATACATACACATCTCCTGGGGGTCTTGTTAAAGCACAGATCCTGATGAAAATATTCACAACGAGTGCTAACATCCAGCATCTCCAAGGAACTCCCAGAAGAGGCTCATGCCACAGCCTGAGGGTCACAGCTTTATATATTTAAGGAACTGGATATTTGCCTCAGAATGGTGAGAAGGTGAGATCTCCCTTCTCTGTTTTTCTGAAGTGGATTGGTCATGTCTCTCAAAAGATTTGGTCCAGAATTTGATGTGAATATTAGTAAAATCAGAAATTTGAGGTTTATAGTAATAGTCAGTATTCAATGACAATTTACTCTGTGCCGTGCACTGTGTTAAGTGTTTCCATAAGCTTTCTTAGTTAAATCCCACAACCTCCAATCAGTAGACGCTGTTGTCATCCTCGTATTAGAAACCAAACCTCCGGGTGGGTAAGTATCTTCCCCCAAGGTTGCACTGCTTATAGATTGGAGTACTGATTTGAAACCAGAACTTTCCGATACTCTTAGTCATCGTTGTATATGGCCTCTCCTTCTTTCCATAACTGAAAATGCAAAACAAAAGAAAATCCTGCCCTCACTTAACTAGGGAGAAAATACATTTTTTTGTTCTCCTCTCTGACTCCAAAGACTGTTGGAAATTCCGACTCAGGTTACGTTCAAGAAAACTGCAAAATACAACTTTCTGTGAGATTTTCTGTTGCACTAAGGCTGGAGACTGCGGTTTAACAAAGACCTTTATGGAGTTTTTCAAATACAGTAGTAGACCAAAATATTAGTTTAGGTGGGGATTAGAGAGACAGAGAGAGCAAAGCATAACAAATGAGTAAGATTCAGGGATGGGGAAAGGAGATGGCAGGTGTAGTTTGGAGGCAAAGATAGAATAGGGCAGGTGTCAGGATCCAGAAGAAAAGAGACAACCCACAGGGGAGTACTAGTAGCAAAATGTCTTTGAAGAACAATTCAATCGAAGAACAAGTGAATGCCAATATTTTAATATGTTCCTTCACTGAACACAGCTATTGTCTCCTTGACCCCAAAACTTCTAATCGAGGACCATGGGACCTTTGCGTGAGAGGAGAATGAAGCAACGCTCCAATGAAGAGGAAGATGATGTTTCTCAACTCAACACTCTTCTGACCTCAGTGCTGTGGCAGCAGCATCTCACATGGTGAGGACAAAACCTCAGAGCTGCAGTCAGTGACATCAGCTGAGGCTCAGGTTCAAGCTCAGGCTTGCAGAGAGGGTCCTGGGGTGACTGAGAGGCAGGCTGCAAGGCCTCAGCATAAACATAAATCTCTCACAATGGGGTTTCTTACCCTTGGTGCTGTTGACACCTGGGGCCTGATCACTCTGTTGTGGGAGACCGTTCTGAACATTGCAGGGTGTATAGCAGTATACCTGACCTGTGCCCACCAGCACCACTGCTCTCCCCAGTTGTGACCACCAAAATGTCCTAGACATTGTCAAATACTCTCTGTGGGGAAAATCACTGGAGTTGACACCACTGCCCTGCACCAAACTCTCCAAAGGTATTGCAAGTGCCCTGAACTTTGCAAAGCACGAGATGGTAAATTAAAATCACAAGGCCAAGGAGCTCAGGGATGGAGACCTCTAAGCTATGGTAACACAAACAGAAATGTAGTCAGTAAGGATCTGGGAAGTAGTGCGAGTTCAAGTGGTTGTCTAGGTCCATATGCCTAGATGTTCACTTTTAAGAGAAAATCTCACTGGTCTCTAAGCCGCATTTTCCCTAGGAAATAAAGTCCTGAGATTGTTTTACTATCAATAGGTTATATTGTTTGTCCCATTCAAATGTACTTTTCCTTTAAAAAAAAAAATCCTAAGCATTTAATTGAAATTGCCAAAATGAAGACCAAAACTGAGGTTCTTCAATTTTGGTTACCAACAGGCAAGGACTGTGATTTGGCTCAAACCACTTGTGAGCTGTCTGCCTGCCATGGGTGCACATTTATAGCACCCGTGATTAACTGTGACATTTTCTCACTCTGAGTATTTCGCCTGTATTTGAAGAGACCCTCACAGGGGACCTTATTAAAATCTGCAGAAGCCTGTGAACACGTGAGCGAGAAGGAGAGAATGGAGTTATACCTTCTGGGAATCTGGTGGTTTCATTTTATGGGGTTACAAAGGACTGGGTAAGGGAAAAGACGATGCTGTTCTCATCTAAGACGGGTGGCGGTGCCCCCTCTGCTCCAGAGTCAGAAGCTGAGATAGAGCAGAGTTTAAATTGTTTTCATGAGACACTGACATGAGAATTGCTTCTTCCGTTAAGCTCCACATTTCCAGCCTAATTGTAGGGAAGGAAGGGCTTAGCACAGAGCATCAGATCACAATGGTTCCATGTTTGCTGGGATTAGCACACTCATATCTGTTCATGCTCTCATGATGTGAAATCCACTCCACTTCAGTCCTGTTTGCCCCCATTTTGGTTTTCTAGTATAAATCCTGGGCCCCAGGACAGCATGAAGATACAACTCCAATACATGGTTGATACAGTTGGTGACTGTGAAGAGGCCAAATTTCATCCCAATCTGCCTTTTCTATCCCCTTGTCTATCTTGGTAGGGTCCTCTCTGCCCATACTTGTTCTGGCCCTCAATATTCTTTTTTTTTTAAGAATTTTTTTCAGGGCCAGCTTTGTGGCGCAGCGGGTTAATGCCCTAGCCTGTAGTGCTGGCATCTCATATGGGCGCCAGTTCAAGACCCAGCTGCTCCACTTCCAATCCGGCTCTCTGCTATGGCCTGGGAAAGGAGAAGATGGCCCAAGCCCTTGGGCCCCTGTACCTGTGTGGGAGACCCAGAAAAAGCTCCTGGCTTCGGATCAGTGCAGCTCCAGCCATTGCGGCCAATTGGAGAGTGAACCATCAGATGGAAGACCTCTCTCTCTTTCTGCCTCTCCTCTCTTTAAGAATGATTTATTCATTTGAAAGGCAGAGTTACAGAAAGAGAGAAGGAGTGACAGTGAGAGGGATCTCCTGGCTTCGGATCAGCCCAGCTATGGCTGTTGTATCCATTTAGGGAGTGAACCAGTAGATGGAAAGCCTTTTTCTGTCTCTACCTTTCTCTGTCTGTAACTCTACCTCTCAAATAAATAAATTCTTTAAAAAAAAAAAGAATTCCAAGAACACACAATGGAGAAAGGATAGTCTCTTCAATAAATGGTGTCGGGAAAATTGCACACCAATAGGTAAAACAATGAAACTGGACTCTTGTGTCATACCACATACAAAAATAATTGAAAATAAAGACCTGAAATTGTGAAAGTACTGGATGAAAACAGAGGGGAAATCTTCCTGACATTGGGATGAGAGTGATTTTTTTTGCATAGCACATCAAAAACAAACAAAAAGCAAAAAGAGACAAATGGGATTGTATCTAACAAAGAGCTTCTGCACAACAAAGGAAACAATCAACAGAGTGAGAAGTTAACTCAGAATAGGAAGAAATACTCAGTAACCATATATCTGATAAGAGTTTGATATCCAAAAAATGTGAGGAACTCATGCAACTCAATAGCAAAAAAAAAAAAAATTCCTCAAACAATACAAAAACCCTCCAAAATTACCCAACTGAAAAATGAGCAAAGATCTTTAATAGACATTTCTCTGAAGAAGACATACAAGTAGCAAAAGGGTATAGAGAAGGTACTCAATTTCAGTAATCATCAGGGAAATGCAAATAAAAATCATCATGATATATTGCTTCACACCTGTTTGGGTGGCAATTATCAGAAAACTGAAAGTCTTGGTGGGGATATTGAGAAAGAGTAACCCTTGCATATTACTGGTGGAAATACAAATAACAGCATGGAAATTCCACAAAAAATAAAAATTAAAACTGCCTATGATTCAGCAATTCCACTTGTGGGTAATACATACATAACATATGCAGAGGAAATCAAATTTGAAAGAATTATGTGCGCTTCCACATTAATTTCAGCAATATTCAAATTAGCCAAGGTATGAAATTAACCCAAGTGTCTGTTGATAGATGAGTAGATAAAGAAATGTGGTGTGTGTGTGTGTGTGTGTGTTTATATAGTGGAATATTATTCAGCCTTTAAAAAAGAAAATTGTGTTGTTTAGGATGACTTGGTTTAACCTGGAAGACACAATGTTAAGTGAGGTAAACCAGACACAGAAACACAAATACCACATTACTTCTTTTGAAATCCAAATACGCCAACCTCATGGGAACAAAGAGTAGAATGATGGTTAGCAGAGGCTTAAGGGAGAGATATATGGGAAAATGGTGTGTGGGAAAAGGGAGACTCTCCTTCTTTGCAAAAAGATACAACCCTTGCAGAGGACATGGAAGACAGGGCTTGCTGGTAGATTAGATGTAGGAAGATGATGAATTTCAGAACCAAAGATGTCTAAATTTTTAGCCTGAGCAACTGAGTGGGTTATGCTGTCATTTACTGAGCTGAAGATTACAGGAAAAACAGAAGAGAATGGATGGATAAACAGATCAATTCCATCCAACTCACTCAAGTTCATTTTCAGATGTGTCAGCATTCAGATTCCTATTAAACAGTCCATTGAAAATGCTGTCATGCAATTGGATATGCAGGTTAGGAGCTCAAGGCTAGAGATGTGTATTTTGAATTTAGTGGCACTGAAAACTGTGGCCTGAATGGGTCCCTACATGCTCATCACCTCTGCTACCGTCTCCACGAGATAGACTACACGGTCCTCAAATCGTGAAATTCACAAGAATCACTGGGAGAGTATTTTTGTTTGTTCACTTGTTTGTGTTTTTGGTATATTTGGGAGGGAGAGAGACAACGTGTGTGTGAATGACAGAGGGAGAACTAATATTTGCTGGTTCACTCCTCAAATGCCTGAAAGGATGATGGCTAAAGCTAGGAGCTACGAGCTCAACCCAGGTCTCCCACATGGTGGCAGGGACCCAACTACTAGAAACATCATCTGTGTTAACAGGAAGCTGGAATCAGGGACAGAGCAAGAAGTTTAAACCCAGGGCCTCTGATGTGGCACACGTGTCCCAACTGGCATCTTAACTGCTAGGTCCAATGCTCACCCCTGGGAGAGATTTTGTAAATCTACATTACTGAATACAGTATCTAGACCTTCTGGTGATTGATGCAAATATTGATTTGGACCCAGGAATCTTCATTTTTAATATGTTCCCCACATCATTCTGCTGCTAGTGGTCTGAAAGTTACACTGTAAGAAACAGCCCTAGAACTCCAGAGTCCATTCAAAAACCCTGAAGACATTCTTTCAAATTACACACACCATTAATATTTATAACCATATCCACAGGTCTGGAACTCTAAGTATCATATGTTCATTAAATAGTCTCCTTCTATTTGTTTCCTAAATTTTTGTTTTTTAAAAACAAATTGACATGGTTAACAGTCAAAGTAATATAAAAGGAGAGATGTCAGAAAAAATTGTCCTCACTTGTTCTCATCCATTTTATTCCAACTTTGTGTCCTATGTGGAACCCCATTTCTAGCAGGTTCTTTTGGGTACTATAAATATTTATTGCTGAAAATTAAAGCAAGTAAATTTTCTCTGCCAATTCCTCACCTTTCTTTTACAAAAGGTAGCCAGCCTACTACATAAAGTGTATGCTCATTGTTGTTTACTTAGCAGGAATGCTAGAGATCTTCCCCTATCAGTGCACAGAGAGCACCATCATTCCACGTTGTATAGCTGCATCATATTCCGTATTGTACTTACATCATAGTTTGTTTTGTCAGTATCTTATCTTTTTCACTTCGTTAAGGTAAGGCTTGCATTTGTGTGTATTCATTTTTTATACACACACACATGAGCGTACAAACACACATACACACAGATGAGGAATCTTCAAACAGCTCACAGAAAATGCATACTATGAAAAAATTATGCATGGGTTTCAAGTTTTTCACCAAAATTAAACTTACCTCTTAATTTCACTTTCTACCAACTTTTGAAGTACATACACACACACACGTTGTATGTGTAGGTTACATTCCCAGAAGTGGGATTGCTGAGTCAGAGGGTAAATTCATTTGTAATTTTGATAAAGATTGCCAAATTGCCGAATTGCCCTCTGCAGGGGTTATACTGTTTTGCACTCCCACCAGCAATGTGTGAGTATACCTTAAGTTATGCTACAACTTTGCCAAAGGAACTTGTTGCTTTAAGTTTTGGAATTTTGCCAGTCAGTGGGTAAGAAATATTTTTTTAGTATAATTTCAGCATGCTTTTTCTCTTATATGAATGAAACACTTTTTTTTGTATTTATAGGGACTATTTTTCTTTTTTCCCTATAAATGCACCTATTCATGAACTTTTTGTCCTTGTTTCAGGAACTCTTTATATATGAAAAGATGAGTTTTTCTGGCACAACAATTTCCAGTCTTTCTTTTGTATTCTTTATGCTTATTTGGAACATGTATTTGAATGCATTGATTCTCTTTGATAGCTTCTGGATTTTGAGTGATTATTAAAAGGCTTTTCAAAGAATCCACCCTTTCCTCTCATTCTTTCAATAATCTCCTGGGTGGTTTTCTTTTGTTTGTTTGTTTTTTTGTTTTTTTGTTTTTAACAGATAAGGAGGAAAAATTGAGGATTTAGACTAGGTCTCTCTTACTCCTAAGTTTTCTTAAAGCACAATTCTAGGAGTCAGAAAATGAATTCCTCTTCTCAGTATGCCTTCATAAAGCTTTTGCTGGGAGACTTGTGAAAGTTACTGTTACTCTTCATTCTGAATCTCAAATGTTAGTGCTGAAACCTTGTTTCTGCAGGAAAGCTTTTGCAAAATGCTATCTAGGTTACTCAAGGACCCTATAATCTCTGAGGCTTTACATAAACATAGCATTGCCCAGGTTTTGTAAACATTAATTTTGCATTTAAACAAATGCAAAAAAGTCTCCCAAATGTTATAAGCATCGATGCTGGAAGCCAACATGTTGAAACTGCCAGGACCATACACACCACCTACGGACGTCAGCAAATGTCCCTTTTAATTGAACGCTCAAAAGGATATCTGCAGACAAGCAGAGAGGCCCTGCGGTGGCCACATTGCACTGCATTAAGGGACACCTGGAATCCGTGGCAGCCCTTTGTCCCTGTCTCTCCCTTTCTCTCTGCCAGGGCCAGCAGGAAGGGACAGTGCTGACGTGTCTAGTGAAGACTAGGAAAAATACTCGGCGTGAGAGCCAGTCCTCTGGAGGAGGCTGACCCAGTTGAAGGCTGAAACCCAATCTCCTCTTTCTACTGAACTCCAGAATCCTGAAAGGCCACTTTGCAGATCAGAGATTCCTCTCAGGCAAATGGCAGGTGAAACAGCTCGGGCAAGGTCACCTTTCAGACCCAGAGGTGTGACAGCTGTTTCATTTGGATAGATTCTAAGCAGTTTGTAAGCCCTGGTACTACTGTACTTGTGAGCATTGGGTCAAATCCCAAGTGCTCCTCTTTCATTCCAGTTCCCTGTGAGTGTGCCTAGGAAGGCAGTGGAAGATGGTCCAAGTATCTGGGACCCTACTGTGTTGAGATGGACTGTGAGGCCACTCTAGACTCAGAGCTAGATAGTGCTGAGATGCATGAGTGGAGTGGGCATGAACATAGGAGGAGAAAGAAGTCACATCTCGACCAAGCACCTGCCAACCCCGGCTGAGAGTTTTAGAGTAATTTGTGGAACTGAGCCCGGACGAAGATGACTGGATTGGGTTCGTTTACCAGACTACCTAGAAGGTTAGCTATGAATTTTGTTTTCCTTACCCTGCAACCCTCTAACTGTCAGTTTTCTTCTCTAGAATCCAGTGCTGCAGAACTTAACAAGTGTTCCCCAATAGCAGATGTTCAGTGAATGCTGAAGTGAATTACAGCACAGGTGGCAGAATACATTTAAGAAGGTTCATTTGACAAATACTTATTTAGCATTTTCTTATCAGCATATTAGATACTAGCATTAATGGATTGAACACTTACATATGTCTCCAAGGTATAGATTTTCCCCAAAACGCATGCATTAAAAGCTTTAAATTTTGATGAATACACATTTATTTTTTCACTTCTGGTTCATGCCTTTGGGGTTGAGTCTGAAAATTCTGTCAACCCCGACATCTTGAAGGTTTCCTTCTATTTCTTCTTCTTTCATGTTTATAGTTTTAAATTTTATATTTAATTCAATTATTCATTTTGAATTAATTTTTGTGTCAGGAGTTAGAATAATATAGAAGTCCTCCCTGCCTCTCTCCTTCCCTCCCTCCCTCCCACCTGTGGTTGTCCAATTGCTCCCACCATTTGTTGAAAAGGCTATTTTTCCTCTACTTATTGCATTTATACCTTGTTCAAGAATCAGTTGGGCATGTGTGTGTGGGTCTTGTTTTGGATTTTCTACTTTATTCCATTGATCTGCATATCTGTCCCTCCAGTCAGTCCCACTCAGTCTTGTTTACTGGAGACTTGAGTAGACTAACTATTAAAGCTGGTTCCTTGCAGGCATGGAAAGCCAAGACACTGTGGCAAAAATATCCTACATGAAGGATCTCTGTGAGTAAGACCCCAGTGGAAAGAAGGGGCCATCAGAGGAGGAGGTACTTTTCTCTGAAGGGAGGAAGAACTTCACTTTGCTTATGGACTCGTCTAAATACTGATAGAGTTTGTGGTCACAAAAGGCTTCCATAGCCTTGCAGCTCATGGTAAGAGTCTTGGGTGATCACTGATATCATAAATAAGAGTGTTAATTGGTAAATCAACAATAGAAGTCACTGTGTACTTGCTCCCCATGCTGAACCGGTCCTTAATGAGTTGTACTATGAGAATTAACTGCAAAACTTGTTCTCAAAAACAGTACTTTTTAAATTGTGTGTATGTGTGCAAACTGTTGAGAAATCTTTACTTAGTATAGAGTTGGTCTTCTGTATATAAAGTTAATTAAAAATGAAATTTTAAAAAAGAATGGGATGGGAGAAGGAGTAGGAGGTGAGATGGGAGTTGGGGAGGAAGGGTGGGTATGGGGGGAAAAAACACTATATTTCTAAAGCTGTACTGATGAAAATTATATTAATTTAATGAAAGCTTTAAAAACAGTTGGTTCCTCTCATTTTTCTTTTCAAAATTGTTTAGCTATTCTAGGTCACTTGATTTTCTATATAAGCTTAGAGTGATTTTGTCTATATCCACACAAAAAATATATTGTTGAGTTATTGGTATGAATTTGATTAAACTTATATCTCAGTTTGGGGAGAACTGATCTCTGCTTTGTTGCCTCTTTCAATCCATAATCCATGAACTCAGTATGTATGTCTTCTAATTTATTTAGATATTTTGTGACTTTTTGCATTAATGTTGTATAGTTTTCAATATATAAGCCCTGTACACATTTTATTGTTTATACTTATTTCACTTTTGAACTTGTATTTTTAATTTGAATGTCTATGCATGTAATATTTTACTTAGAATTACCATTGGGGTCTGTCATTGTGGCACAGTGGGTTGGGCCACTTCCTGGCTATGTGGGCATTGGTTCAAGTCCCAAGTGCTCCTCTTTCATTCCATTTCCCTGTGAATGTGCCTGGGAAGGCAGTGGAAGATGGTCCAAGTATCTGGGACCCTGCCACCCCTGTGGGAGACCTGGAATAAGCTCCTGGAGTGGCTTCAGCCCAGCTCAGCCACAGCTGTTGTAGCCATTTGGCAAGTATACCAGTGGATAGAAGATATCTCTCTTTCTTGCTCTTTCTCTCTCTCCCCCTCTGCCAGTAAATGTTTTTCAAATAAAAGAATAAGTCTTTAAAAATAAGAAATACAACTTATTTTTGTACATTTATCTTATATTCTGTGACCCTGATGGAATCACTTATTAATTCTAAGATTATTTTTTTGAACTCCTTGATAGCTTCAACACAATCATATCGTCCACAAACAAGGACAGTTTTATTTCATCCTTTCTGATCTGTTTGCCTTTATTTTCCTGTAATGCTGTATTGCACCGATTAGAACCTCCAGTGCTGCTTGTGGTTTCAAGAGCAGGAGTTTTTGCCTTGTTCTTGATCTTGGGGAAACATCACTCCTCACCAAGTTTAATGTTAGCTGTAAGGGTTTATAAGATGCTCTTTGTTGAGGAAGTTCTCTATTTTTTCTGAGAGTTTTCATGTCATGAATGGATGTTGAATTTTGTTAAGTCTTTTTAAAATGGAATGATAAAATCATGTGATTTTTGTTCATTAGTCTGGTGATATGTTGGCTTACAAGGGTGATTTTCAAATATCGAACCGGATTGCACCCTTGCCATGAATTACATGTGTTAATGATGTATAACTCATTTATTGCTGATTCTATTTATTAATATTTCAAAAGGTTTTAAAGACTAGACCCAAGAATGACCATGACTTTTTTTTTTTTGGTACTTTTTGTGGCTAATACTAGCTTCACGAAGTGAACTGGGAACTGGTCTGTCCAATGTTATGGGAGAAATTGTATAGAATTGGTGTTAATTCTTTTTTAAATATTTGGTAGAATTCATAGTAAAACAAATCATGCCTGAAGATTTCTTTTTTTGGGGGGACAAAAGGACTAGAAGTGGTGCCTGAAAGGGATGTCAGTGTCGCAGGTGCCACAATGCTGGCCCAAGACTTTAGTTTCTCTAATGTATGTGGTTAGCATTATAAAATCGCCTGTCAGTATAATGTTTGCCAGTCTCACAAATGTTAGATTGTTCTATTTAAAACATTTATTTATCTATTTTCATTTTATTTGAAAGGTAAAGAAACAGGCACAAAGATGTTCCACGTGCTCACTCACTCTCCAAATGCCTAAACAAGCAGGGCAAGGCCCTTGCTGAAGGCAGGATCCCAGAATGCAGTTTGGGTCCCTGATATGGTTGCCACAAATGCAAGGACTTGAGCTGGTTCCCATGGTGTGAATTAGCAGGAAGCTGGAATTGGAAGCAGCTGGTTCCCATGGTGTGAATTAGCAGGAAGCTGGAATTGGAAGCAGCTGGTTCCCATGGTGTGAATTAGCAGGAAGCTGGAATTGGAAGCAGACTCACACATCCTAAGCAGCTTTTTAACTGCTGTGCCAAACATCCACCCAAATATGTTCTGCTTTAATTTTTATTTAATTCAATGTCTTTTTTTACTTCTCCTGAGGATTTGATCTATGGATCATGGGTTATATATAGGTGTTACTTAGGTTCTAAGTATTCAAGATTTTCTTGTTCTCTGTTGTTAATTTCTAGTTTGACTCCTTTGTGTAAGAGAATATATTCTATATTTTTAAAAATTTTGAGGGGTTTATTTTATGGCCTGAAAGATGGTTTATTTTGGTATATGCTCTGTGGGAACTTGAAAAGAATGTATATTTGTTTTAGGGTGAAACATTCTATACATGTTGATTAAATTCTGTTGGCTGATGGTATTGAGTTCTGTATCTTTGCTGATTTTCTGTGTAATATTAATTGTTGGCCGGCACCGCAGCTCAATAGGCTAATCCTCCACCTAGCGGCACCGGCACACCGGGTTCTAGTCCCGGTCGGGGCGCCGATCCTGTCCCGGTTATCCTTCTTCCAGGCCAGCTCTCTGCTATGGTCCAGGAGTGCAGTGGAGGATGGCCCAAGTGCTTGGGCCCTACACCCCATGGGAGACCAGGAGAAGCACCTGGCTCCTGCCTTTGGATCAGCGCAGTGTGCCAGCCACAGCGCACAGGCCACGACGGCCATTGGAAGGTGAACCAATGGCAAAGGAAGACCTCTCTGTCTCTCTCTCTCACTGTCCACTCTGCCTGTTTTAAAAAAAAAAAATTGAGAGGAATGTTGAAGTCTTATAACTGTGGAATTGTCCTTTTTCCTTTTAGTTCTAATGGTTTTTGCCTTGCATATGCTACAAGTCTGCTATTGGGTGCATGTAGATTTATGACTGCAATGTCTTCATGGTGGTTTGACCGTTTATCAATATACACCAACCTTCTCTATCTCTGGTAAGTTTTTTTGTTCTGAAGTTTATTTCTAAAAATATTAATATAGAAAATCCTCGTTTCAAAAATTAACATTTGCAAAAAAATACTTGTTACTGTTTTACATTTAATTTGCTTATGCCATGAAATTTGAAAGAGTTTCTTATAGACATCATACAATTGCAGTGCATTTTTTAATCCATCCTGCAAATATTTGCTTTTGACTGATCTCTTTAGAACATTTCCATTTGATATCTATTACTGATATGAAGATATTTCAAAAAGGTCATGAAACATAGATTTAATATGTTTATTTTGGTACAAATTCTTTAAATCAATGCATAGTTTTTCCATAATACATACTTCAATGAACTTTCGAAGATTTATCATATGTTAACTTTTTTTTTTTTTTTTTTTTGGACAGAGTTAGTGAGAGAAAGGTCTTCCTTCCATTGGTTCACCCCAAAAATGGCCACTACGGCCAGTATGCTGTGCTGATCCAAAGCCAGGAGCCAGTTGGTCTCCCATGTGGATGCAGAGCCCAAGCACTTGGGCCATCCTCCACTGCCTTCCCAGGCCACAGCAGAGAGCTGGACTGGAAGAGGAGCAGAATCAGCGCCCCAACCGGGACTAGAACCTGAGTACCGGTGTCGCAGGTGGAGGATTAGCCTAGTGAGTCCCAGCACTGGCATATGTTAACTCTTAAGTATATCATTTAAATTTTTGTTTTCTGTATGTCCTCTGATTTCCATTTCTGATTCCCTTTTTTTCCTGCTGTCCTGTGGACTACCTAAAGCCAGAGTAAAGAACATTTTGCCCAAACATTTTCTGTCTTGCTCACCTTCCTCTTTTCCAGTCCTTGAATTTTTTTCCCTTCCCTGTGTAGACAGCAGCACTTAAAGTTCGGCAGGTTTTTCCATAGCAGATCTGGGATGTATGATCCAAAAAGGAAACCCAGGGAACTCAGAACCACGCTGTTCCTTGAACCCCAAGTTGGCTGGGCAATCTGCCTTCTTTGTACACTTTTCAAGTCCACTGTGTTTACTTCATCCAATGTCCAGAGTTTTCAGTTGTACATAAGAGGAAGGAATATGGAAAAGTATGTCTATTTAATTTTCCCAGAATCTGGAGCCCTTTGCACGCATTTTATGTCTTTTCTGTCCTTTGATCTTTTGGATCAGAGGCGTGTCCCTAGACCTATCATAAGACCCTACATAGGGGAGATACTTGATAAATACATTTTAAATTTCATTTTAGAAATAAGAAATACAATTTTTTGTGTAGCTGTCCTCCTGATATTGCTTTACAGCCTGATCAGTAGTGACCTTTTGGGTTAGAGGACTGTGGTGGAGACTGAGGGCTTTGTGCTTTGCTGTGTAGTTTGTTAGATCTCAAACAGTATCTTTGCCTTTTCCCATTAGATTCTAACAGCATCTCCAGATTGTGGCCATCAAAAATATCTCCAGACATTGCCAAACATCTCTTGGAGCCAAAATCACTCCTCAGTGAGGACCACGGGTAGAGGCTCACACATGGAGTTTTCCCCATGGATAGTGGGATTTTTCTTCTTTTTTTAAGATTTATTTTTATCTATGTAAAAGGAAGAGTTACACAGAGAAAGAGGGAGAGAGAGAGATCTTCTATCTGCTGGTTCATGACCCAAGTGGCTGCAATGGCCAGAGCTGGGCCAGTCCATAGGCAGGAGCCAGGAGCTTCTTTCAGGTCTCCCAGATGGGTGAAGAGGCCCAAGCACTTGGGCCATCCCTCACTACTTTCCCTGGTGCATTAGCAGGGAGCCAGACTGGAAGCGGAGCAGCCAGGACTTGAACTGGCACCCATATGGGATGCTGGCATTGCAGACGGCAGCTTAACCTGCTGAGCCACAGCACCGTTCCTGGGACTTTTTGTTTTAAAGTGCTGACCAAAAACCCTATCTTGTCAGATATATTAATTCATATTCTAATACTTTATCTCTGTTATGATACGATCCTCTGAACAAAACACACAAGAATTTCTCTTCGAAAATTGTCCCACTGACCAAAACATTGTTTCACTTAGCACTTTTGCTGTTTCGGGGGCCTCTCAGGGCCTGATGGGGTCAGTGAGTGGCTTCAGGGTGACAGTGCAGAGAGTGAAGAAATGTGTTAACCTTGAGTGCTCTTCAGATGCTTCACAGACAGCCAGGGAGATTAGAGAAAGAGAATTACATTTCACAGTTCATATTTCAGTGTCAGATCTGGAAATGAGAGGCAGCAAACTCACATTTCCAGCAAAAGCCTTCGTTCTTTTGTTAAATACAAAATGGAAAGATCTTAGTCCTTCTCTTGGGCAATTGCAACTTGTTTGGAATTTGAGTTTATTGTAAAAGACATGAGTACAGGGCCGGCGCTGTGGCTCAACAGGCTAATCCTCCGTCTTGCGGCGTTGGCACCCCAGGTTCTAGTCCCGGTCAGGGCACCAGATTCTGTCCCAGTTGTCCCTCTTCCAGGCCAGCTCTCTGCTGTGGCCAGGGAGTGCAGTGGAGGATGGCCCAAGTCCTTGGGTCCTGCACCGCATGGGAGACCAGGATAAGCACCTGGCTCCTGGCTTCGGATCAGTGCGGTGTGCCGGCCACGGTGGCCATTGGAGGGTGAACCAACGGCAAAGGAAGACTTTTCTCTCTCTCTGTCCACTCTGTCAAAAAATAAAAATAAAAAAAAGACATGAGTACATTTTCCCCATGTACTCCAGAACCCTAAGGCCTCCACTAAAACAGATGAATAACTAAGTGATAAAGAACAGACTCAGCTCTACCCCTAAATGGTGATATGACCTAGAGCAAGTGACTGATCCCTCACAGGTGGAATGAGGATGACAGCAGTAGCTACTTTATAAGGATAAATTAGCCAAGATATATAAAAACTTGAAAATAGTGCCCTGTGTGGAGTATGAGATGAAAAAGAATTTGCTAGAGTTATTTTGCTTATTTTTTAAATTGAGAGCCTTTAGTTGGTGTCAACAGAGAATGTAAATATTATGTCTGTGAAGTGTCAAATGTTTCAGATACATCTCTTATCAAATTCATGGAGCCCTGTGGTGATTCTAACATGCCAGTAAAGATCCCCCTTCAGGTAAATGATTCTGATATTATTGCTCAGACCCATGAGGTCCAAGAGGAGGGACAGACTTGAATTGGGTTTTCCAGGATGTGATTCACTGAAGTCTGCTAGGGTCTCTTATTGCACCTTGGTCTTTTTTCTTAGAATACTTACACCATCAGTAATGAGGTATTAGGTAATTAGGGTGATTGTTTAACATCTGTTTCCTCTACGAGACTGTGAGTGCAATAAAAGATCACGCCTCTTTCCCTCATGTTTACACTTGTAGTATGTAATACAGTGTCTAACACATAGTTGATCCTCCAAAACTACGTGCTGAGTAAAGATGAACTTGAAAATTGTCATTAAAATAGGGTCCATTGATGGAAAAGAGGGGAGAGGAGGGAGGGGAGAGGGGAAAGGGGGGGGGGAAGAAAAGGGGAGGGGGAGAGGAGGAATGAAGGAAAGGAGGGATGGAAGTGAGAAAAAGAGATTATATAGTTTCTCAAGCATCAAGCATCTTTTGAGTTTTCCAGGGCCAAAATATATAGTGCCTGTTAAGGAGTTTGTCTCATTTCAAAAACTACTATGAGCTATTATGGACTTTCTACAATCACATTTTTTCCTTCTCTTTTAAAATGTTGTTTATTGACTCACTCATTGAGTTTATTTAGCAACAACTACATCCCAGTTGCTGGTCCATGCTAGGGATATAGCTCAGAACCAAAGAACATTACTATTCTCATGAAAGAGGGAGTCAGATACAAATAAGCACATGTATTTAAATGGGTGGAATGGCTAGAAACATAAAAAAGAGGACAGATGCCTGTGTTTTCTGAAGCCATCCAACAAATGTGGTGGAATGAGAAGGCCATGCCAAGATGGCCGCTGGCAACAGAAACTGCCTGGCAATAGGCTGTGATTGGATGACTTCAGAAACCACATGACAACAGAGCTTGCCTGGCAACAGGCTGTGATTGGTTAAGGCATAGACCGCCCCTTGACCGGATTGCCTTCCTTGGCTATATAAGCTGCTGTACCACTTGAAATAAATGAGTCTTCAGACTGCTCCCCTCTGGCCTGCTTTCACCCAACTCCCGGGGTCTGTGTGGTGACTCCATGCCTCTTGCTCCCACAGTGCTCCTCTTCTCAGAACGAATCCACAGCAACAGACACCTGCTGTCCATCCGGGTGCTCTACCACAACCCAAAATTCTAGAGCAGCCTCTCCTGGACTAGATTCCTCCTCCATTTTTCTCCTTGCTTTCCTTCCTCCAATCCCTAAGACAGGCTCAGTGAGCCTACTCTATGTCAGACACTCTTCTACACTCAAGGCACAGCAGCAAACATATCAAAGTCCCTGATCTCGTGGCACTCTTGGTCTTGTGGGAGACACACAAAAAGCAAATCAATCAATGCCCACAAAAATATTAGCTAATGACAGTGTGGAGAAGAACAAAGGTGGCTGATAGCAACAGGCAAAAGTGAAGCCAAAAGTTGCATTTTGATGGGGAGGGCCACGTAAGGCCTCTGGAGTGAATGATATTTGAGCTGAGACTTGCAGTGAAAGGCAAGCCTGTACCATGCAGGTGTCTCGGAGACAATGATCCATCCAGACACAGGGATCCAGATTCTTGGGCTGGAAGGACCTGGTATGATCCGAAGACATTAAAGAGACCAGCAGGACTTGAAACAGAGTGAGGAGGGGGCTAAGCATAAAAGGGGACATCATAAAAGTGGGTGCAGCCTGAGTGTACTGGGCTTTGTAGGCCTTGGTTAAGACTGGGGATTTTGTTTTGAGCGAGATGAGAAGATACCGGAGAATTTTGATGGAGGATGTGGCATGACCTGACATAGGTTTGAAAAGAATAGCTCTAGCTGCCTTTGTCCAAGCATGAGAAAGCATCTCCAGTATCCCTTCAGAACAGTAGCCCACCCTTTCAGCTCTGTCCTGGGGCCAGTTACAGCCCCTGACGATGCCTGTAATCATAATGTGTAGAGCATCCCCCCACTGCATAAGAGAGGACTGAATTACCGGTATGCAGGGGCCCGGTAGTCAGGAAGTCTCATAACCAATGCTGTGCCCCCGAGCTTGTTATCTGAGCTGGGGCTCAGTCTCCCCACCCGTGCAATGTGGGAGGTGGAACTGGAGAACCTCTGAGGTACTTTCCAACTCACAGTGGCTGTGGTCTCCCGGCAGTTGATGCATAGCTTGTGCATCGAGGCAGCAGCGCTGTGGGAAGGACTTGGGGGCCAGCTGAGTGGTGACAAACAGCTCACACGGGCAGAGAGCTTAATGTGTGTCCGACTGAATAGTTTGATAGTTCCTTCTGACTTACTGATGGGAAACACAGGCTTAAAGAGATCAGTTCACTCAAGCCCACAGGTCTAGTGAAGACTAAGCCTACTGTCGCCTCACATGTTCCCTCATGATATCATGCACATTCCTGTGTGAATAAAATTCTACTACCTTCCCCCCTGCAAAAAAAAAAAAAAAAATTACCCTGTGAAAAAGAATTGGATAGACACCTAATTGAAAACAGGGACATCCTTAAATTTGATCAAGGTCATTCTTAACAAATATTTCTGTTGTTTGCTTTTTTGAGGAAAATCTGGTTAAATTAATATTTTCTAATGCATTTCCTCTTATTTCCACAGTGACTGTGTAGTCACACGAGGTGGAGTTTGTTTGAGCAAATCTCAGTTCATCTGATTCTACAATGTAGCGTGAAACAGCGATCTTTTCTGAGCAGAGATAATGAGGCAACATCTTTTAGGGACCCAGACGCAAGCGCTGAAAATCAGAGCCATTCCACCAAATCCAAACTTTATGCTTTATTAATTTTTTTTTTTTTTTGCCAGGCAGAGTGGAAAGTGAGAGAGAGAGAGAGAGAGAGAAAGGTCTTCCTTTGCCGTTGGTTCACTCCCCAATGGCCACTGTGGCCAGCGCACCACGCTGATCCGAAGCCAGGAGCCAGGTGCTTCTCCTGGTCTCCCATGGGGTGCAGGGCCCAAGCACTTGGGCCATCCTCCACTGCACTCCCAGGCCACAGCAGAGAGCTGGACTGGAAGGGGAGCAACCGGAACAGAATCCAGCACCCAGACCAGAACTAGAACCCGGTGTGCTGGCACTGCAGGCGGAGGATTAGCCTAGTGAGCCACGGCGCCAGCCTAAACTTTACGCTTTCTAAAGAGATAAGCTATACTTTTTATTGCTTTTAAGTTTTGCTTGCTTACAGCACTGCTGTCATTATACCTTTGAAATACAATAGGTTTTAAAGTATTTTGGAAAAACTCACTACTGATATTTACATATCACTAGAAATGATGAATCAAAGTGATTAGTGGTAGACAGAAATCCTGAGGAAGGAACCCAGATCTGCCAATAAAAAACTGGGACATCCGATCATCAAATCTAGCAAATTTACTGGGTTTGCTCTCCAAATATCCATTTCATCAAAGTTTGAGGGTTCAGATACAACTTTCTGAATATGTTCATAGTGTTAAATAAATCTAACATTCAGTGCTCAACATCAATTATACTACTTTTAAAAGACTCTCATAATATGAAGACCTCCTGCATAGATAATTTATTGTTTTTATTTTAAAATATGTCTAGAAACAGTTGACAAGCATGTGCATATCCACCGGTTCATGTTTTTTGCTGTTGAAGTGCATTTCATTGTCTCTAGATACCAAAAAGAAGGATGCCCAATTTTGTAATTTTTGCCACACTTTATGATTCTCAATTGTGACAGGAACTAGTTGAAGTACCGTGGGCTTCAAAGCAGGACTGAAAGGCAATGAAATGATGAAAACTAGATTTTTGAACAGCCCCCATTAGAGATGTTGGGAAAATCCACACCCCTTAAGTGTTTTCTGATTTTCAGTTTGACTGGTACTCTTTGTTTCTTACAACTAAGTTAATTTAGAGGTGTTGCTGTAAAGAAAATGAAATCTAGATTGGCATTTAAAACTTAATGATCAAAAACATACTAGCATTTGATGGATAGAAAAAATATAAATTACTCCCAGAACTCTATGGGGCAAATCCTTTAGTAGAATCTGGCTGCTGGAACATATGAGCTAACTAACTTTTCCCTTTCTTGTATGTGTGATAAACTGCTGTAGTAATGTATTTTTTCTCAGTCTATATTTCATATTGATTTTTTTATGATTTAGGTACTGGAATAAATTAAAAATGAGAACATACAAATAAAAATTATCTTATAAATAAGGAAGTACAGTAGTGCTTTGATGGATAAACATAACATTGGCCTCCAACATTTCTGGAATCTAGAGTGTTCCAATACAAATACACACACCATTAAGATGCTCATGTCATAAAATTTATGGATTAGCTTTGCTGGTGGACATCTTGACCACATGTCACTTTCAAATAAACACATCAGGGATTGGCTAATATCTTATCACTCTATTCTTTAGGCTAAAGTGGTCAAAGACAAGTGCTGCTTGTCCTTTCTGACAAGATTAAATGAGCAAACCAAATAGAAAGCAACTACATACAAAGCCGAGTGTTTCACCAGCTCTCAATAAATTCCCCTGCTTCCTTATGTCGGTGAATTCCATTATGCCACCTCAATCTCCCAGTGGCTCATATCTAACCATCTAAACGCTGAATGACTTCTTGCCATTGCGAAGAGGAAAACAGTGGCCCCTCTGCTCCGTGGTTAGGGACTACATTTGCAATAGTGGGAAAGCAGAGTTTGAAGTCCTACTGAGGCGAGTTTGTTTTGCTTGATGTTTTATCTCCCTGTTTTGAAATAACGTGCTTATCCTGCTATGTGTCAATGTCTCAGTGTTAGGCAGTCTCTACCGACTCTCCCTGTGAAGAAAAAGGATTCACTCTTTCCCCTCCACTCCAACCCCTCCTCACTCAGGAATCCTTCTTAACCCCTTCTGTTATGTCAGAGTGTTGATTGTGGCACAGCCCATGCTAACACTTATTAACCATAAGAACAATAGAAAGTTGCACAGGGAACTAAGTCTTAATTAGGGTTATTTTTTGGGGGGGAGGGGACGAATTGCATCCTCATTCTCTTTATTAATCATCTAAATTTCTCAAGATATTTAAATATATTAGATACTTATCAATTTCTCATTCCTGTAGAAGTACAGAAATAGAAGCACATTTTGATCTTCTATGTCGCATTGCTGTCTTCCACTCCTGCAAAATTAAATACTGGGGATCTTCCTTAAGAAGAGATGATGAGAACTTTGCTATAAAAATTACTACTGTTAGACTGGCATCTAGTATTTCTCTATTAGTTTCTACTTCTTTGTAATCCTCCCTTCCAATGTGACCTCATGTTTATTTATTAAATAAGACCTTCATTAACTTCATGTTCATCCTTGGACATAACTTAATGGTTTATCTTATGTCCCTTTTGTGTTCTTCAGAATTCCTATAGCACTGCATACATAAGTAATATTTAAGCTCCTAATTACTTCTTTCCTATTGCCTTCTTAGATATTTATTCTTTGAGAAATTTAGGGTTTATTTCCTAAATTCAAGGGACTCAACTGTATGAGCTATGCAGTCATATATGGAAGAAAGGAGTAGTGATATCCATCTCAATTATTTGCTCCTGTAGCCTTTAAAAGCCCAGTTTGAACTCCCTCATGTATAATTACGATGTCTTATCCTACTTGTTTTCCCATTGGGATCTCAATGACTTTTAGTGATTTGTATGAATTGCACATGTTAAAGGTATTGTATTTTTGTCTGAAATATCTGTCACTTATTTAATGTATTTTCTTATTTACTTCTTAATTCATGTAACTCAGAAAACTTCAGTTCATTGCTCTTTTCCATTTGATAAACTTTCCTCATGCAGTATTTTAAACACATTCATTTTACCTCACCTAGAGATTTGAAATATATTCATGTATGTGTATGGCATGGGCAAAGGTCTTAAGTTTTGTTTTCCTCGTTAATATTGTCAAATTGTGTTGAATAGTATTTTATTTACCTATTGATTTGCAGTGCATACTTTAATATATTTTATTCTAGGAATTGGTTTTAGATAATTTGCTTTATTTCACTCATCAGGTATTTAGTTAGTACAATAACTTAGTTATAATTTTATAGCATTTTTAACAACCTGTCAAGATTTACTACTATTTGTAAAGTTTTAAAAAGTTACATCAACTGAATTTTTGGACAGCGATTCTCAACCCTAAAGCTTTACACCCCATGAATTGACATAACAGAAATCCAACTATCCCCTCCTTCCACTATGGAGACTAAAATGCATTCTACTGAGAATCACCTTATGGAAGGAAAGATATTGGAGGATTCACTTACTGCCTGGAAAGAGTGTGGCGGCAGAAAACAGGCTGCCCAGTTTAAAAGCCGAATGCTGAATTCTGTTGAGATTTTGTTGAGGATGGTATTACACTTATATGCTATTTTAATGGGAAATGCAGACACAGTGTGTTTTATTCTATTTCTCATTTTTTAAACTTTTTATTTCAGAATTGTTTTAAATTTACAAAAAATATTTTGAAGTACAAGAGTTTCCTTATACCCCAAACCAGATTCCCCCATTAACATCTTTTATTAATGTATTTGTCACAATTAATGAAGCACACCCAGCTTTCCTATATTTTTTTATCCAAATTCCCTGTTATGTAGTCCCCCCCCCCCCCCCAGTTAGGTCTCCACACATTTCTTGCTGAGAAATTATACTTACTTAGATATTTGGGGCTAGCAAATTTGGTGCAGTGGGTTAAAACCATGGCCTGCAGCACCAGCATCCCATACGGCACTGGTTCTAGTTCCAGCTGCTCCACTTCTGGTCCAGCTCTCTGCTAATATGCCTGGGAAAGCAGATGATGGCACAAGTCCTGGGGCCTCTGCATCCACATGGGAGACCTGGAGGAAGCTCCTGGCTCCAGATTGCCTCGGCTCTAGTTGTTGTGCAACATTTGGGAAGTGAACCAGTGGATAGAAGACTCTTCTCTTTGTTTCTCTACCTCTCTCTTTAACTCCATCTTTCAAATAAAATCCTTAAAAAATTTTAAAATAAAAGGATATTTTACAGTCTGTGTAAATGGAATATTTTAATAGCAGGTGTGATTTTCAATGTTAGTCATTTAACCTATTTGTCTATATTCTTGCCACTTTATCAAACTGCATTGTTATAAGCCCACAATCCATTAAAAAATTCTAGGAGACAGGAGTATTTTGAAATACCAGTTTAAATTCTTGGAAAGCAATATTGCACACACACTATATAGTATGGAAAACTCACAGTAGGGTCTAGGGCAGGACAATAATCAATATATTAATTTATTAATACTTATATTTTAAAGGGAACGTTTAAGACTGTTAAAGTGACTGAAATCCATTGAACTCAGCTTTACTGTCAAATGAATGTGGGCATCAAATTTTTACAACAGTGTGATTTCAGAGCTCTTTAGATTTCTGCATTATGGATAAAGTGACCATTAATTCCAATTTCTTATAGTCATTTTCTTAGAAGCGCTTTTTTTCCTTTTCAGTGGATATGTTACATTTCTTTCACTTCTTATTGCATTTGGTAAAACCTTGAAAATAGTGCTGAAAAAATAATTACAGCACTGGTGTGTGTGCTACCTAACGTGGGTTGTTGACTTTCCTCATGCTAAGAAAGAATTCCTTGGGGCTCGCATTGTGGCATAGCAGGTTAAGCTGCTGCCTGCAATGCCAGCACTCTATATGGGCTCTAGTTCAAGCCCTGGCTGTTCCACTTCTGATCCAGCTCCCTGCTAATGTGCCTGGAAAAGCAGAAGTTGGCCCAGATCCTTGGTCCCCTGCACCCAAATGGCAGACCTGAAAGGAGCTCCTGGCTTCAGCCTGGCCCAGCTCTGGCCATTGAAGCCATTTGGGAAGGTGAACCAATGGATGAAAGACACCTCTCCCTCACTCTCTGTAACTCTAACTTTCAAATAAATCAGTAAATCTTTAAAAGAAATCCCTTAATTTTTTTAAAAATATTAAATATCAAATATTATTGTCCTTTCCTTTGTATTAGTTTGATTTCTGCTATAACAAATTGTCAAAAATTTTGTTGCTTAAAATAATACATATGTATTTTCTTTTTTTTAAAAAAAGATTGATTTATTTATTTGAAAGGCAAAGTTATAGAGAAGGAGGGAGAGACAGAGAAAGATCTTCCATCTGCTGGCTCACTTCCCAAATAGCCAAAAAGGCCAGGGCTGGGCCAGGCCAAATTCAGTAGCCAGGAACTTCTTCTGGGTCTCCCACAGGGGCTCAAACTTGGGCCATCTTCTGTTGCTTTAGCAGACAACTTGGTAGGAAGTGGAGCAGCCAGGTCTTGAACCAGCACCTTCATGGGATGCCAGCACTGCAGGCCATGGCTTAAACCACTGTGCCACAGTGCTGGCCCCACGAATTTATTTTCTTGATGTCTGGAGGTCAGAATCCAAGGTTGGCCTTGCTTTCATAAAGATGAGCTTGGCAGGGCCATTTCCTGCTGGAGGTTCTGAGGGAAGAACGCCTTTCCTTGTGTTTTCCAACTCTGAGGCGGCCTCTTGCATTCCTCAGGACTGTTGGTGCACGTCCTGGAGTTCAAAGGCTATAGAACCTGGAGTTCTGATGCCCAAGCATAGGAAAAGAAGGGTGCCCCTGCCCCCCAAAACAGAGACTGCAGTTGTCATATTGCTCTTTGTTCTATCCAGACCGCCAGCTAATTCAACGATGCTCACTCACATTGGATAAAGACATGTCCTCCTCACCAAGACCACTACTTCAAATGTCAATCCTTCAGGAATAGCTCCATGAACATAGTTTTTGAGTCTTGTATCCCTTAACTCAGTTGACACCTAACATTAACCATCAAGGTAAGTCAGTATTTATATGCACAATGCTAACCCTTTCTGTCCATTATATTATTTGATATAGGTTAATATCACATGGATATAGAATGAGCCATAACTATGTGCATGTGGATTTGCCTTAATTTTGGGAATTGAGTTAATCTCTCCCCCTCTCTCTCTGGGTGTCAGGGTAGAGAGGCCTTCTCTACGTGACGGGAAACATGGCTACCCACAGACCAGCCCCTACAGACCCAGAGTAAAGGAGATTTCTTTGCTGGCAATGGGTGTGAGCAATGTCTCGTCCAAGGTCACGTTCCTTCCCAGGTCACCTGTCACTAGAGACTGTTGCTGTGGCAGTAAAGAGGCTGGAGGATCTCATCCACACACGGGGCTCCTCTGGCTTCAGCGCTCCCTGTGGGCCTGGCTGAGAGTGGGGTCTGTGTAACAAGTCAGCCTCTGCCATTGCCTGCCCCTGTTTCTCCCCTCTCCCTTCCATAGAAAGCCCAAGGGCATTCCTTAATAAATATCCTGTCTGCTAAACAGAGCATTTCAGTCTGCTTCCTAGGGAAAGCAGCAACAAACCTGTGGTAGTTAAAATGAATTAACCTGCTGAGAATGTCGAAGCTGTGGTGTAGTGGGTTAGCTGCTGCCTGTAGCACTGGTTTCAAATCCCAGCTGCTCTACTCTGATCCAGCTCCCTGCTAATGTGCCTAGGAAAGCAGAGGGAGATGGCCCAAGTGATGGGGCCCCTGCACCCATGTGAGAGACCCAGAAGTTGTTCCTCGTTCCTGGGTTGGATCTGGCCCAGCTCTGGCCATTGTGGCCATTTGGGGAGTGAATCAGAAGATGGAAGATCTCTCTGTGTCTCTGTCTCTAATTCTGCTTTTCAATTAAAAATAAATGCATAAATCTTTAAAAAAAAAAAAACCAGTTTCTCTGTAATCATCTTAATTTCATCTGGTTCTCTTATAGTTACTATTTTTTCTCACTTATTCATACATGAGGTTTACCTGCAGTGTTGTTATTGAATGAGAGGAGGCTTCTTATCAGTTTTTTTTTTTTTAACTAGAGTTAGTATCTTTATGAAGTTAAATGAAATGAGTTCTCTCCCCTCCCCTTCTCTCTCTCCCTTTCTTTTGTACTTGTTTTTTGTTAACCATACAATGTCATGGATTATTGTAGCATAGGGTTTCTTTAATTTCAAGGAAAAAGCTTTTTGTAAAAATAACTGGGCCCAGAATTGTTTTTCCCCCAGAAACCTTTTGTTTAAGGAATAAAAGCTGCATGCATTTCATAAGTACAACTTCAGGAACATAGTGATTCTTCCCACCGTACCTTTGAAAGGTCATTTTTTGATGGAAGAAGAGAGTAATTGTCATGCTGTTGAAGGAAGGAGAAATATGCCTGAGGTTTAGCTCAGTACTGCTTTTATACCTTTAGGGTGAATAAAGGAACAGGCTTTTTTAAAAAAAAGGTTTGAGAGGCAGAGTGTGTTTGTGAGAAAGAGAGAGAGAGAAAGAAAGAAAAGAGAATCTTCCATCCATTGGTTCACTCCCCAAATGGCCACAGCAGACATGTCTGGACCAGGCTGAAGTCAAGAGCCAGGAACTCTTTGGGTCTCCCACATCATCTGCTGCTTCCCAGGGGCATTAGCATGGCACTGCATCAGAAGCAGAGTAGGCAGGACTGGAACTGGCACTCTGATATGAGACGCAGGTGCATCACAACACCTACCTAGGCAGTGGAATCATTTAAGCCACTAATATCCTTTGTTTTACTGCTCCAGTGCAGACATGATGCTATGGTTTTGCTTTTGAAAGTAAAAGTGGATACTTCAGGATTATGTTTCTCAGACCAACAGAGCTATAGTTAATAGAAATTCTGCCCTCATTGCAGTATATGGCTGTGTCTTTCTTTCTCTTTAAGAACTGTTTTAGTCCCTTACTTGTTACCCATTCATTGAACATTAACAGAGGATTTATCAGGAACAGTTATCACCTTGCCAAATTGATACAGAAATCCTAGTGTCTTTCTTTAAGAGGAGAGAAGTTCACACTAGCCTATAGTCTGATCTCTCCTGCTCTCACCCACAGAACAGCTCTTCCACACACACCCCAGAGTACTGAAGGTGTTCCCTTGATTGCATTAACTGTGGATAACAACGCATAGCATTAGCACTTCCATCGTGTTTGATAAATGTGATCAGTCTCAACTTGGGGCAACATGATACTGGGAAATTCTTAAGTCAGAATTTCCCTCTTGGATTGCACAGTTGTCTTAAAGAGAGGTGAAGTGACAAGGCGCTTCTCCAAGGAAGCTCCCTGATAAGTCCTGTTTTCTAAAGAAACGTAGAAGAGAGTTGAGGATACAGAAAGAGAGAACAGTCTTCTAACTTCCATTCAGTCTGTTATGTTCATTATTTGGATATGAGAGTTCACGTGTGTTTAACTTTTCCTTATTTTTTTTTAACAATTCGTGGTATAAAGCAATGCTTTCTAAATAAAACATGATTGTAAACAAGAGTAAACCATGATTTACCTAAAGAGAATTCATTTCACCCATATACAGTTTTTTTGGTCAATTAGGCATTCATAATTTCTTTCAGTGAAATAGAACAAATGATAATGTAGCATTTAAATACTTCCTGTGTGGTTACAAGATAATTAAGTTCATTTAGACTTTAAGCCATTTCCTCACAACATTTTATATACAGAAATAATTTTATGCAGATTGCAATGAAAATAATTATACATCTTTTTGTACTTTATTAGTTACCACAGATGAGGGAAAACACATGGCATTTGTCTTTTTGGGACTGCCTTATTTCACAAATTATAATGGGTTCCAGTGGCATTCATTTTGTCATTTTGTTGTAAAAGACAGGATTTCATTCTTTTTACTGCTGAGTAATATTTCATAGCATACATAACCACATTTTATTTATTGAGTCATCAATGGTCATTTTTCCATTCAATTGTTGTTTATAGATATTGTCTATATTCCCATTAAACTAGGGTATTTTTGCTTTTTACTTTTTAAACGTCTTATTCTGTGGAGTATTAAGCATTTTTACTGCAATGTAAATTTAAAATGTTAAAATCAGAAAGAAAGGTAGAAAGAAGTTGAGTGTGGAAGGGAGGGATGGAAGGAGAAAGGGGATATCATTATGTTCTTAGATTTGTATTTACAAATCATATTGAACATATTAAAAATTAAAGTAAAAAATAGATTATTAGATATAAAAAATGAATTAAGAACTGGGTTTGAAATGTAGGATACTTGATTCTGATTACTGAAATTTAGAGTGGTTGAGTGCTTTAGTACATCCTTGCAAATTTCTGTGCTCAACTAGAATAATAACTATTTAGGCAGAAAGGGGAGAAAATAATTCTATATAATTAATAGATATAATTATTTATAATTCTGTTCATTCCTTTGTGTTAGCTGAATCAGCATGTTGCTGATGAGTTTTTATGTGAACTGGTAAAAAGTTTGGTATTTGACACCAAATATTGTAATGAGTGCTGGTCTTGAACAAATAAGAATGTATGTGATCAATGTACTTTCTTTTTGGTTGTTTATCCTACACTGTCTCCATGACAGGTACAGCTTGATCAAAATATATTTACCTATGACATTAGATAAAAACAAACATTTTAAAATAATGATTTTTTAATTCTTAAAAACAGCTTTATTGAGGTATGGAGAGTTTGAGGCTGGTGCTATGGCAGAGCAAGTTAAAGCCCTGGCCTGCAGTGCCAGCATCCCATATGGGTGCTGGTTCGAGTCCTGGCTGCTCCACTTCTGATCCAGCTCCCTGCTAATGTGCCTGGAAAAGCAGTAAAAGATGGTCCAAGTACTTGAGCCCTTGCATCCACATGGGAGACCCAGAAGAAGCTCTTGACTCCCAGCTTTGGATTGGCCAGCTCTGGCCATTGTGGCTATTTGGGGAGTGAACCAGTGGATGGAAGACCTCTCTCTACATCTTTCAAATAAGTAAATTTTTTTTAAAAAAAAGATGCTTATTTTGGTGCCAGAACATTCCAAAATCCATTTATCATTTTTTCATAATATGTATTTTTCATGAACTTTTTGAAGACCCCTGATATAACTCACCTATCATACAACCCAATTGAAAGTGTACAATCCAAGAGTACTTTGAATGATCACTGAGTTGGGCAACCATCACCAGTATCACTTTTGGAACATTATCATCACAGAAGGAAGAAACTCCATAATCATTAGTGGTCATTGCCTATTTGCCATGCCTTTATATATAATTTTCTTCCCCAACCTACTTACTCACTTTATATATTTATATATGTATTAATATGTATTATAATATATATATAAAGTATTTGCCTATGCCAGGCATTTTAAAAAATGTTTCTCTTATCTAACTATTCTTACATATCATTTGACCAACATCTCCCCAACTCCTCCCCTATAACTTTCCAAGTCTCCAAAAAGCACCTTCTTTGGATATTGCATTTAAGATCTTACATTATTTGTATTCTTATGCCCGTCTTATTCCACCTAACAATGTTCTACCATTTCATCAATGTTGTTGAAAATGACAAATTTCTGCCTTTTTATGGCTGAATATTTCATTGTGTATACATACCACATTTTTACTATGCATCAGTTATTGAAGATCTAGCTTGACTTTCTATCTTAGCTATTGTGAATAATGTTGCCATGAACATGGGGCATAGGTTTCACTTTGACAGATTGGTTTTTTTTTTTTATTTTTTGACAGGCAGAGTGGATAGTGAGAGAGAGAGAGACAGAGAGAAAGGTCTTCCTTTGCCATTGGTTCACCCTCCAATGGCCGCTGCAGCTGGCGCATCTCGCTGTTCCGATGGCAGGAGCCAGGTGCTTCTCCTGGTCTCCCATGGGGTGCAGGGCCCAAGCACTTGGGCCATCCTCCACTGCACTCCCTGGCCACAGCAGAGAGCTGGCCTGGAAGAGGGGCAACCGGGACAGGATCGGTGCCCCGACTGGTGTGCTGGCGCCGCAAGGCGGAGGATTAGCCTAGTGAGCCGCGGTGCTGGCTGAAAGATTGATTTCAATTCCTTTGGATAAATACCCAGTAGAGGGATAGCTGGATCATACAACAGTTCTATTTTTAGTATTTGAGGAGCTTCCATACTTTTTCTCATATTTTTAAAGATTTATTTATTTGAAAGTCAAAGTTACAGAGAGCAGAAGCAAAGGAAGATTGGTCTTCCATCCACTGGCTCACTCCCCAAATGGCTGCGATGGCCAGAGCTGCGCCAATCCAAAGCCAGGAGCTAGGAGCTTCTTCCAGGTCTCCCATGTGGGTGCAGGGGCCAGGATATCCTTGGGCTATCTTCCACAGCTTTCCTAGGCACATAAGCAGGGAGCTTGATCTGAACTGGAGCAGCTCAAACTTGAACTGGTGCCTAAATAGCATGCTGGCACTGCAGGTAGTGGCTTAACCTGCTGCACCACAATGCCTTCTCCCAAACTGTTTTCCATAATTCCACCAACATATACAAGAGTTGTATTTTTCTCCACAGGCTCATCCATACTTGGTATTCTTTGTCTTTTGATTCCTGAAAGTTTGAACAAATTTTTCACTTTTCTAACCTGTGAGCAAAGCTCAAACTTTAGCGTGCACATCATTCACTCGGAATATGGTTAAAATGCAGGCTCTGATTAGAAGCTCTGGAGTGGGGCCTGAAGGTCAACATTATTAAATTCCTGTGACTACTGGTAATGGACAACACTTTAACAAGATCAGGAAAACCCAGCCTTTCTAGTCCTAGGCCTGTCAGTAACTAGCTGTGTGATGTTGGATATATCACCAAGCTAGAATTCTTTTTCCATACAAGGTTATTTGCTACTAGTATGTTTGGTTCCTCTTAAAGAAAATGTAACTTGGGGACGGCACCATGGCTTAACAGGCTAATCCTCCGCCTTGCGGCGCCAGCACACCAGGTTCTAGTCCCGGTTGGGGTGCCGGATTCTATCCCGGTTGCCCCTCTTCCAGGCCAGCTCTCTGCTATGGCCTGGGAAGGCAGTGGAGGATGGCCCAAGTGCTTGGGCCCTGCACCCGCATGGGAGACCAGGAGAAGCACCTGGCTCCTGGCTTCGGATCAGCGTGATGCGCCGACCGCAGCGTCCATTGGAGGGTGAACCAACGGCAAAAAGGAAGACCTTTCTCTCTCTCTCTCTCACTATCCACTCTGCCTGTCAAAAATTATTTTAAAAAAAATGTTTTAAAAAAAAGAAAATGTAACGGGAATTCTAAGGTACAAAAGCATTCATTATAGATATTCATTTTCATCTAAATAAGAATTCTTTAAATAAAAGCTTATAACTCATGATAATTTTGGTAAGTCATTCAAAATTTCTGTTGATCCCATCCTAAGTTGAGGCTTTTTGCAAGGTAAAAAGGCAAGCCCCAAATTATGACACCGCTTCTTCTCTATTGTAGTTCATGACGTGTGAGGTTATTGGGAGTACTGAAAAATGTTGTCTAATATTTCAGGAAGGATTTCATGTAAGGATGAAAAATTACCTTGAAGAATGAGCTGCTCCAGTGGGGTAGTTATGGCAAACCTTAGGGGCTTCTTATTTTTCACTGCAGTTCATAGACTAAAGGTAAGTTAAGGTACTATGTGCGCTGTGTTGGAAGCTTCAGGATGTTTGGAACGAGACAGACCCAGAAATAGAAAAGCAAAGCGAAGTTCAGCAGCTCCTCTAGAAACACATATATTAGAACAAAATAATTCTGAAGTTGCATGCTTCCTAAAGGGACATACCCTAAGACTGCTGATACTTGATGTAGTTTGAAATTTGAGCATTTGTTCTTTCTACATAAATTGGGAGGTGCAGTAGGGCATGCGGCAAAACAACCCTGTCAATCTGAAGTCCTAAGGAAACTCATTGATCGCTGTCCCTCTGCTAATTTTCACTTTTTAACAGAAGGTGTAAGCTCTTGCCATTTGACCAGTTGGCATGGGGAACCTTTTTTCTGAAATATACAAGTCAATTCACTCAATATATTCTGAGTCTATTCAGCCGTAAAAGTTCCATTTTGCCTTTTGACATCATAGAGATTCCTTGTCTCATCCCACTTTTTAGCCCTTTTTGACATTATCACCATGCACTGATAGTTCCCTCAAATCTTCGTCCCATGTTTCTTGTAGGGTGCACAGACTAATGAAGTCAGCCTTCAACTGAATGCACTTGCATCCTCCCCCTTTTCACAGGTCCCCTTGCCTCCACATCCCCTGCTGGTCTCCGCTTCAGTAGCGTCTGATACCACATGCTTCCTGAGATGGCTATGTTGGCTCCATTTTCCTAGGAGAGCTGGTAGCTCTATTCTTCTCCATCGCACCTATTTCTCCTAGTGCCAAGATTTTATTTCATTTTTAACTCTTAAACAGCAAATTGTGCCATCTTGGGGACTTCTAAATGTGTCCTAGCCTCTATGGCTCATTAACAGTATTTTTCAGCTGAACTTCAACTACTAGCGCTGGTTTGACATCAGTCTCATTTCTGTCTTAAATCTGACCCAATAAAAGCCATCTCTTCCCAGCTTTTCCTCTTTCAAGTGTGAATATAAGATTTATCAGTTATTAAGCTGTTTATTTTTTTTAAAGGTATCTAGCTTTGTGTCACTGTTGATTTCACTATTTGCAAACTGGCTTTGTCATTTTATTGATAGCACTTGAGTGAAGAGCTCCCTGTTAATATATGCAAACTCACAGCTCCCAACAAGCTTTCCAGCTCTGTTAATGAGAGGATTAGCAAGAGCACTGCAATGTATTTAACCTGCGGCACTAGCTCTGTTTCAATAAGACTTCAACAGCCTATTAAATGGAGTGGGGGCTCAATTAACCCACACAAAGGCCACTCTACCCAACGTGGCAGGGAGGACCACATTTAGCATCTGCCTAAGCAGCTTGTTGGGAGCTGGAAATAAAGAGGGTGACATGTTCTTGCCTGGAGCTATGATATAACTGAAATGGTGAGTCTAGTTCATCTGGGCTGACTGAATAGGTGACAGCATTGAAACCCACTACTATCTCGCCATATGACAGTTTAAAAAAAATCAGAGGATACTCAACGGTCACTCCTTCCCCCATGCCTTCTTCCAAGGGAGTACCCCATTGTTCCTAGGTCAGTGAGAGGGAGTCATGGATTATGGATTTGAGGATGGAGGGTGTCAGGGTGTGACAGTTTGTGGTTGGGGAGAAGGGCTGTTGGGGTATACAAAGATGTTCCAGAAAATATGTTAGAAGAGCATGTCCTCACATGATAAGAAGCTAGAATTCTGTCCTCGACTCTCAAAAGCATGCTTCACCAATAGCTAGTCAGCTGCTGTATTTTGGAAATCAGTGTACAAGCAATAGCAACCCATTGAACTGGGTTCTTCTAAATCTTCACTATGATCTTGTTAGGGGTATTGGGTTATGTGGTCTGTAGAGTCAACTGCCTGTCATAAAATTCAAAGTATCTTGATTATTCCAATGTTTTAAGTCAAAAACTTAAGTTTCTTGGGGGGCCAGCATTGTGGCATAGTGGGTAAACTGCCACTTGTGATGCCACCGTCCATCCCATAATGGGTACTGGCTGGAGTCCCAGCTGCTCTACTTCTGATCCAGCTCACTGCTAATGGCTTGGGAAAAGCAATGGAAGGTGGCCCAAATACTAGGGCCCTTGCCATCCATGTGGGATACCTGCATGAAACCTCTGGTTCCTGGCTTCAGCCTGGCACAGCCCTGGCCCTTATGGCCATCTGGGGAGTGAACCATCTGATAGAAGATTTCTCTCTCAACTCCAACTTTCAGACAAATATCTTTAAAAATGTAAGTTTTTAAATATAGAAATCTTTTTAAAAGGAGGGGGTAAGGCAGGCTTTGGTAGCACAGCAGGTTTAGTTACTGTTTGGGAAGCCCACATCTTGTGCTCAGTGCTGGTTTAAGTTTCAAGTACTCAGCTTCTAATCCCGAGCCCTGCTAACGCTCCTGGGAAGTGGCAGATGGTATGTCAAGTACTTGAGTCCCTGCCACCCAAATGGGAGACCTGACGAGTTCTGGGCTCCTGGCTTCAGCCTGGTTGAACCCTGGCTGGTGAGGGCATTTGGGGAGTGAAGCGGTAGTAGATACAAGATCTCTTTCTCTCTCCCCTCCAACTCCCCCCCTTTTTAAAGTTGATTGATTAGGTTGATTGCTGTTTGCTTAGTCAAGGTTTTAAGAATCAACTACAGTGATCAATCTAAATCTCCTTTAATTCTACCCTTGTGAATTCTCATAAGAGAGGGTCATAGACATTTTTGGAAAAGTTATTTTGGTTATGTTTTGTCTCCAATGTTCCAATGTAAATTCCTTAAACTATATTTTCTTTTGAAATGCAACCATACCCAAATATTAGCATATAACAAATTGATCCCATAACTATTTTTAATGTTCCCACTTTGTGCCATGCCTCTGCATTAATGAACTCTCCCTTACCCTGCTTTAACTTCTTTCCATTGCTTGTCATCTTCTAACCTACTATATACTTATGTTAATTGCTTGTTAACTTTTTCACCTTGAAAAGTGAATGTTTTACAAAGGCTAGAGTTTGCTTTTGTTTAAAGATGATATTTCAAGCATCTAGATTCGTGTCCATTGTACTGTATGTAGCATTCAATAAATATTTGTGACATAAAAAATGTAAAGAGACACAGGTCATGTTCTGCTTATGGGATCAGAACCAAGTGATGCATTAGATAAGATTCCTATAGAACAATCATTTCCACTTCCATGAAGTACAGAAAAAAATCTCTAAAAGTTGACAGTTAAGCAACCCAGAGCATTCCTGATAGGATGGAGACCAAAGTATGAGGGTCTGGGAGGAAACTAATTCCCAATGGCAGATTAGCCCACGTAGCCCTGTGAAATGGGCTACATGCTTATGAAATCTGAATGCTTTTACTGAGTCCAGAGTCTGCTAAAGGCACAGAATTGTTCCACGATAATCAGAGACACAAACTGCATCCCAGATGTGTGCATGAGGACTTAAGGAAATGTTACATTAATGCACCATATTTATTGCAATTCTGGACAGAGTGTTACCTATGGATGCTAGAAAGGGACATCTTAATGACATCAAATACTATCAATAATTTGTTATGATGTAATATTCATAAATCATTTATTACTTACACGTTCACTTATGTTTCCAGACTTAGACTGTCATGAAACTAGAGATTGTTTGCATTCTTGATCTTGAACTCTTTGTATTCATAGCACAGACAACTCTATCTTACTCTTTCATTTATATGTCTGAGTTACCTCGGAGGTGGGACACATACTTAAAATCTTTTCCTGATGGATATCTTTGTAAGTAAGTTGATATCTATATCTCTTCCCAGTCTTGGATACACTTTAGGAGCCTTACTGTGCACTGAGAAACTAGTATTTTTATTATGTATCTTATGGAGTCCAAAGTTATCTTCTATTTGCCAGCAAAAGGGCTTTGTTCAATGCTGAGCCCAGAGATTCTATTGCCTCTGAGGTGAATGTATCCTAAGACAGCTAGGAACACATTCTTGGATAATGAGTTCAGTTGTACTCAGGGGTCATAAATAATTTGTAGTTTATTCTTTCTCTATATGGTGAAGAAAGATCAGAAAGAGCCTTAAATTTGTAGTAGTTGTGCCTCATTCTTTTTTAATGTTTATTTATGTGAAAGGCAGAGTGACAGAGAGAAAGGGAAAGACAAGTCGTCCATCTGCTGGTTCACTCCACAAATGGCCCAAACAGCCAGGTCTGGGCCAGGCTGAAACCAGGAGCCCGAAATTCCATCCTGGCTTTCCATGCGGGTGGCAAGGGCCCAAATACTTGGGGCATCTTCTGCTGCTTTCTCAGGTACATTAGCAAGGAGCCGGGTCAGAAGCGGAGCAGCAGGTACTTGAACTGGTGCTCTGATATTGGATGCCCTGGCATCACAGGCAGCATCTTAACCCACCGTGTCACCATGCCAGCCTCATTTGTACTCCATTGTCTGGGCATCAAGATGCCTGGCCCATTCCCAGAGAAGCTTCTTTGTATCTCATTGGCTTATGAAGCTCACTTGATATTTTATGTTTGAGATTTTGGTTGCATAATAGAACGAGTGAAGACAGAGTATCTTCTAATGATACTAATTCCCAGAATAGAGATTCCCTCAGTTACATCTGATGAGATAACTTAGTTAATTATTACTTCCACTTAATCCACCATAGAGTTCTTTGGGAGTTTGACTTTTGAATTAAATCTCCTCAGGATATCTGAAGCAGTCTCATTATGCTAAGCCCAGTTCAGCCAGGAGTAGCTAGGATAGCTTTCAGCAGCAGCCTCCAGTCCTACTCATCTTGTTTTATCATGAAAAGTTCTTTCTTATATATGCACAAGACTCCATGCTCTAATAAAAAGCTGTGGCTGCTCATCTATTGTTTGGAGTAGCCCTACTATAAGGCTGCTATCTCCTTTCACCAAAAACTCATGTAACCTTTAGCTTCTTTTCTTTCATCCTAAATGCATGACATTTTACAAAACTTCTTAGTGGTAGAAAACCTACTTAGAAAAAGGAAATGAAACAATATGGAGTCTAGCTGGTATCAGGTAGCTAATAAATGAGACTACCCCCCCCCACCTCCTGAACAGAAACATAAAGAGATATATCATCTACAAAAAAAATATATTTTTCTAGAAGATTGATGAAGAGTTTTAAAAGTCATGGCTATTGATTGGTGTTATGGGATTAGTGGGTCCTGATTTCAACTTGAGAGACTTTGCTGATCAGTGTGGCTTGCCTGTAATGGGTAGAGGGGGCCTCTGATTTTGTTAAGCCAAACACAAACTGTTGAGAATGATTTGCTGTAATAGTCTCCATTGTTACTGATGTGTCAGATACCTTGAAAGATACTGCATAAACAAAAATAAAATCCAATAGTTAATATCAGGAAAAAAAGGAAACGCAAAGTTACCCAAACAATTTTAATAAAGTATGGCAAATGCGAAGATAGAATAGAATCAGCTATCATATTTCTTATCTGTATCTGAACTACTTGTGATTAAAACAACTAACAATGCTTCTCAAATAAGTTCCGGGTTTTGGGACTCTGATAAATCTTTAAATAAATAGATACAGCTTTCCTTCATTTTTTTTTTTTTTTTTTGAGAGACAGAGTTATAGACAGAGAGGGAAAGGCAGAGAAACTGATCTTCCATCTGTTGGCTCACTCCCCAAATGGCCACAATGGCCAGTGCTGGTCTGATCTGAAGCCAGGAGCAGGAACTTCTTCCAGGTCTCCCACATGGGTGCAGGGACCCAAGTATTTGGGCTATCTTTGGCTGCTTTCCCAGGCCATTAGCAGAGAGCTGTACTAGAAATGGAGCAGCTGGGATTCGAACTGGTGCCTATATGGGATGCCATTGCCAGAGTGCGAGGTTTAATATACTAATGCCAAAGTGCTGGCCTCCTGTCCTTTGTTTTCTGATTGTATTTGCCATATTTTGTGATAAGGACCATCAGATGCAAACTAGATTCACACTCGATTGAGCAGAGATGAAAATCCCTACAATCCTCGGCTTATTGTGAAACTCAGATAGGACTACAGTCTTAGCCCCGTGCCTGGCAGAGGACAGATCCCCAAGGAGCACAGCTGTTAATGAGACTGCACTTGTTGCTGGTGCCACTGAGAAACTCCAGTGAACAATATTTTTCTGTTACATTGTGGCCAGTACTGGACTCCCTGCAGTTCACCTGCTTCTTGTCTATTCCTCTCTTCTCTCAGGACCCAAATGTCCTCCATTTCACCCAAGTCAGGGCCATTTCCTTTCGCCGACGGCTTCCTCCATAAATCACTGGCCTTTCAGGAAAGCCAGTGCGATTTATGGGAAACCAAGGAATCTGGGCATCTTCAAGGAGAAAGGTGATGAGAAGGAGGTAGATGAGGACCCGTGGTAGATTGAGACATCCAAGGTGCCACAGACACACCAGAAGGAATCTGGAAACATGTGGTGGTGGTCAACAGACCTGTGTGAGGACAAGGGGAGAGCATTTTCCTGTGTTTCTCAGGATGCTTGAAAGGAAAGTACTGACCCCATACTTTTGGAAGTAGAAAGCCCATGTAAAGAGAAATGAGGGAAGGAGAAGGGTGATGGGTGGAGAAAGAGTGATTAAAGCTTTGACGAGTCCACACCAGTTTGGTTTGGAGTTGTAAAAGAAGAGGGGTTTGGAATCCAAACTGCCACTGAACATACCTTGAAGCCAATTTTAGTTCTGCATATATATACCAAATAAGCTACAGAATCCTGTGGCTTTAGGGCATTGAACTTAGTATGTACAGTCATATTAGCAAAAAATGATAAAAGAAAAATATCAAATAAAAGATGAGAAAAGAATGGACTAGTACTTTGTAATTAAATGCCAGAAGTCCAATTTCGATAGCAGTGAAAAATCCACTGCGTTTATTTTCTGCCATTATTCATTTCATTTCCTGCTTATTGCTGACAGCGGTTATGGTGAGGAGATTACATAACAAACCATGTGCTCAGAGTGTCAGGTGTGCTAGGGACAGCACTGAGAGAAGGGAAGAGGATGGGACAAAGTATTTCTGATAGACAAAAGCGCTATTGTTGATGGATTTTAAAAGACAGTTATTTACCTAAATTTGGGAGGAGACATGGGAGAGAACTGATTCACATCTTTCTCCAAAGAGAAAGTGAAAACCGGGCTTGCCTGCGTTTGGAAATGCTTAGCGAGCATTAGATTTTGGAATAAAGATGAAAGTGTGATGCTAATATGCGTTTTCCTAGGTCCACTGCCGCCTGTTAGTTTGGGACCCGAGCTGACCATCTGCTTGGAGCTTTTTAAATGTGTTTAAGTAGTCTGAGATGGTTTTTGTTGCTGTGGGCCTTTGTGTCGAGGTGTATTATTATTCCAAATTGTTGGAAGCCAGTCTTGCAGGAGGTACGATTTAGAATTCCTGATGGTGTGTGAATTTTTATCCCCAAGGTTTCTGTCTAGGCTGAATTGATTTGCTGGCCAGAAAGGAGCTGAATTCCTACATCAGGTTAAAGGCTGCTGACACAAGGGTGTTTGGTTTAGCAGCCTGCCCCAAGCACCTCATCTGCATACTGATAAAGCCTTCTTCCCTCCCAGCACATGCTTGGCACCAGGCAGTTGCTAATGCAAGCTGTTGAGGGAACAAAGCAGAACTCAATCTAGCTTTCACCTGAATGGAAGTAGGACCAAAAAGAAAGGTCCTTCATCTTCATATGGCCTATTCTGTTTTTGTTCAGTTGGCAACTATCTCTAGGCATATTTCACAGACTTCCACCACCTTAGAGACAGAAAGAACCTGTTTTTCTTATTCTTCCTTGTTGCCCCATTAGACATCTCTTCTCCATGCTTCTCATGGCCGGGCATTAGTTCTCCACAGTCTCTGTAGCAGTGTGTTAATTTTCTAGGGCTGCCAAAGCAAAGTTCCATAGGTGCTTGCAGAACAGGAATGTTTGCTATTGATTCCGGAGGCTGGGAGTCTACCACTAAAGTGTCAGCAGAGTTAGTGCCTTCGAAGGACCTCTCTTCTTGGCTTGCAGATGGCATAGCCTTCCCTCTGTGTCTTCACAGTCTCCTTGTGTGTGTGTGTCTTCATCTCCTCTTCGTGTATTTGCTGTCTTTTCCCTGCTTTCGGAAATAGCCTTGATCAAAACAAAGTACTGCCTCAAGATGGGACAGAACCACACATGTCCTGGGAAATTAGCTTTCAGTGATACAACTGGAAATTTTCTCCTGGTCTTATATTTGAGGGCAAGTCCTCAATTCAGGGATTTGGAAAATGCTTGGTTGAATTAAAAATGATTATCAGGTAAGCCTAATATGCTGGGAAGAGGATGGGAAGGTATTAATAGGAGTATAACAATTATTAATTGAAGATAATGTCTCATCTATTAATGGAACCAATGATTAAAGCATGGAAAAAATCTAGCAACTTGGCAAGAATTTTAGGAGAACAGTGTTTATCTAATCCTCTATATAAATAGTGTTATTTTAACTATTGTCTTGATGAGTGAAATGCAATCTCAAGGCTAGACCCTAATAAAACTTGGGGGAAAATATCAAGGAAGATTTAGAATGTTTTGCATATAACTGGGAAAATGAGTAATTTGTTCTGTTTCCAGGCTTTGACATCTACTGGCATTAGAAATTAACACTAAGAAGCACATATTTCTGCTTAGAATGTCTCAAATTAGAAAAAAAGAGAAAGAAAAATCCATACCACTGGCAGAAAAATAATCCAATCTGAGAAAGTAGTAAGGGATGGCTGAATTGTTAAGCATATTTGAGTCATTGTTACTATGTGAACTAAGAAGAAATGAACAGCGTGGCATAAATGACTTCTAACTTAAGAACAGTTGACAGTCTGGGTGCCTCACTTTTGCTTTTTCCTTTGAGTACGCATTGTTATCAAGGCTAAAGAGGAGATGCAAAGATGAAGAGTTACAGTGCATTGAAAGGTATAGTCCCATATGAAACTAGGTGGAATGACAAGCAGCAGTGAAAACCCTAACCTGAATCTTTCATTCATTCACTCATGCATCAAAGGTTCCAGGCACGGTGGCATGATGTTAAATTGTTGCTCCTGACAAGACAACCAAATAGTCTGTCTTTAGGAAGCTGAGGTTCATAATGGATGTACTATCGGCATGAACAGGAAAATCACCAAGAGAAAAAAAAAATTTCAGAAGCAGTTTGGTGACAGCTTTTAAAATCTGAAAATGTAAGTTAAAACATGAGAAACTTTGAACTTCTCCCTAAGCTTTGAAGTCTGGTCCTACTCCAACACACTAGACACTAGAAAATCTCCAATGGGTAAAAATCGAAGTACTCCAAGTAGGAATAGAAGAATCTGAGGGTGGGAACTGTGGAGTAAGAAGTTAAGCCACTGCTTGCAATGCTGGCATCCCATATGGTCACTGGTTCTAGTACCAGTTACTCCACTTCTGATCCAACTTCCTGCTAACAGCTTGGGAAAAGAAATGGAAGATGGCCAAGTGCTTGGCCCCCCTGCCACCCATGTGGGAGATCTGGCTTCAAGTTGGTCCAGCCCTAGCTGTTGTAGCCATCTGGGGAGTAACCAGAAGATGGAAGATCTCTCTCTCTCTGTAATTCTACCTTTCAAATAAGTCTTTTAAAAAAAAATGGGATCTGCATTTGGTGACAAAATGGAGGTTTTGCCCTTGCACTATTGAAATTATCTGTAACCCTTTCTATGATTAACAAACTCTAAGGAAACTCTGCTCACAGCCCAGAATAAGCCAGCATCTGAAATAATTTACACCTCAATCTTTACAAATCTGAGCTCATTCCTTGAAGAGCAGTATGCTCTGTAACCCAGAATCTTCTTAGGGTTCAATGTTTTGTGAAGTCAGATGTTAACTACTGGGTGTTTTGCAGAGACATCTATCCGCACATAGTGTATCACCATCATTCCATCCATTTATCTATCCATCCTTTATCCATTCACCCAATATTCACCTAATACCTTGCCCAGCATCTGCCCTATCATAGGCCATCATCAAATGCTTGTTCAGTGCTTAAATAAATCCTCACAACTCTGATATATTTATTTATTTAATATTTTTTTGACAGGCAGAGTTAGAGAGAAGGGTCTTCCTTTCCGTTGGTTCACTCCCCAAATGGCCGCTACGGCTGGTGCACTGCACCCATCTGAAGCCAGGAGCCAGGGGCTTCCTCCAGGTCTCCCATGCGGGTGCAGGGCCCAAGCACTTGGGCCATCCTCCACTGCCCTCCCAGGCCACAGCAGAGAACTGGACTGGAACAGGAGCAACCGGGACAGAATCCGGTGCCCCAATCAGGACTGGAACCTGGGGTGCCAGCGCCGCAGGCAGAGGATTAGCCAAGTGAGACGCAGCGCCGGCCTCTGATACATTTATTATGTGCAACTTTTAGTCTGCAGTTGGAGTAGCCCAGTTATACCTGAAGACCATTTGGAACCATTGGCTTGCTACAGGTTCACTCAATGATTTTCAGAAAGTTTATGGTGAGAGTGGGGCCGGCACCGCGGCTCACTTGGCTAATCCTCCTCCTGTGGCACTGGCATCCCATATGGGTACTGGGTCCTAGTCCCGGTTGCTTCTCTTCCAGTCCAGCTCTCTGCTGTGGTCCGGGAAGGCAGTGGAGGATGGCCCAAGTGCTTGGGCCCTGCACCCACATGGGAGACCAGGAGGAAGCTCCTGGCTTCAGATCAGTGTGGCGCGCCGGCTGTGGTGGCCATTTGGGGGGTGAACCAATGGAAAAGGAAGACCTTTCTCTGAGTCTCTAACTCTGCCTGTTTAAAAAAAAAAAAAAAGGTGAGAGTGGAAAGGCAAGTGTAATTTTGTAATAACTTTTTCAACACAAAAATTTCCAAAAATGTGAAAGAGTTATTAAGAAAAATTAAGCATCAAGTTACCAGTTAGACAAACCTTGCAGGCAATATAAAATCTGATATTCTGTGAGTCCTAAGAACCTGACCATTTAGTGTTCAGCCTGCAAGTTGCCACTGTCTGATGGGGAACACCATGAATGGGATTCGTTTGAAACTCCAGAGACTTGCTGAAATCCACTATAATGGCTCCTTGGGGGAAATTTAATCAACAATGCCAACCACTCCTCAAAGAATTTTTCAGTCCTTCAAAGGAAGTGGCATAGCCTTACGGGAGAAGGTACTGGAGGAAGGGAAGTGGCAATCGTAGAGCAAGCTAATGCTAAAAATACAGCAGAATTTATACTTGTGTTAGTCTATGTGGGTCTGTTATCTGGTTCTTGGTCATTCTGAGGAGGCCTAGCAGACACTTAAACATCACTTCAATTAGCATGTTTTGGTAGTTTATGGTTTAACAATCATTTTCCCATAGTGCTTTTCAAGTTAACCCTCCAAACTATGCTAAAAACAGAATAGAATGAATAATTTACTATGGTCTGTATGGTCTACTTCCTAAGCATTTTTGGAGCAAACCAGAAATTTGTTTAAAATATAAACTCATGCGTGTTTTCCTTAATATTTTAATATAGCTGTGTGTTTGATTCAATAGGGAAAACAATGCTTTAAGTTAATTATCATGGAATAAAATATATCCTCAAAAAGATAACTTCTGCCTACCTCCACTCCCTTCATTGTCCCCTGTGGAGTATACAGTCAATCCCCACAATAACCCCATAGAGATTAATAGTACCATTAACCTCCTTCTCAGAGGAAGAAATCGAGGATCAGAGAGGCCAATCAAAATAGACACTGAGTTCCACTTATTAGTGCCCCTAAGTGTCAGGTCTTGCCTTGAGTAGCTTCATACACATTGAATTGTTATAGCTGCCTCACCACCACCATTTTATAGAAAAGGGAAAGCAAGATTTTAGAGGTTAAGTGACATGCCCTTGTTTACAGAGCTATAAGAATCGAGACTGGATTTTAACCTATACGTCTGATTTCAAAGAAACCTCTCTTACTGTTCTACTCTCACTCCTAGGAAATTGGACTAAGATGATATTTGGGGACAGATTTATTTATGGAGGGATCTGTTATCCAGATCCTCTGCAGTGGGTCAGAGGGAAGCTTTGATAAGTTCTGGATCTAGTACTCAGAACTTTGGAGAACTCAGTGCAAAGTGACCTAGAGACACTTGTTCCCTCTCACTTTGCTTGAGGAGGTGATAAAACACACATCTTTCCAACAATAAGTCTGCAGTGATCAATATGGACCATGTACTTAGGCAAGTTCACTGAAGGAACACACATGCAACCATTGTCTTGCTTTTGAAGAGTTCATAGTATTGTCAGATGCTCAGGAGAAAAGCAAAATACCACTGTCAAAAATGTATGCTTAAGTGTCAGAAAGGAGGGCCGACAGCATTATTCCAGGAGTCTGGAGGAGGTGTGATTAAGAATGGTAGAGTAGAATTTGTTTGTAAAAAGAGGATGGTAAATCCCCTGTCCTACTTTTCCCTAATGCATCATTTTATTTTATTTTATTATTTTAAGAGAGAGAGCGCCTATCTGTTGGTTTATTCCCCAAATGCCTGTCATAGCCAGGACTGAGATAGGCCAACACCAGGAGCTGGGAATTCAATCCAGGTTTTTCATGTGGATGGTAGAGACCCAACCACTTGAGCAATCACCTCCCATGGTGCACATTAGCAGGAGGCTAGAAGCAGGAGCAGGGCCTGGACTTGAATCCAGGCAATAGGAGATGCTTACATCCTAACCGCTACACCACCTTCCATTACCCCCCGCCCCAACACACGATTGTTCTTCCTTTCCAATGTTCTGCCAGTCTGTCAGTCTTCCAACACATGCACATAATTTCCTCCAGTCTTCCTCGTTTGCAGAAGGACCTGAAGACGACAGAAGTGACAAAAGTGCCTGGAGTTCCTACAAACCTTTCTTCCTGCTCCCAGCGAAAACTGTGCGCACATTCTTCTGTACAGATCTGTACATGGCTGTGTGTATACCTATACTTAAGCAGCATTCAGTTATGACATATTTGTTAAGCACCTTCCAGGTAGCAAACAATGTAGAAATATTTCCTGCCTTCAGGGAGAGATCAGAGGGCTGAGAGAGAAGTGGTCCAAATAAAAATATGCATGTATTTTCTGTATCCTACATTTCTCTTTTGCTATCTACCTTCTTAGAATAACTAAGATTGCATTTGCGGAGAGAACATGAGCAGAGAGAAGTCTGAGATCACAATCCTGTATCTGTAAGATTCAGATCTTCCTGTAAGAATCTTTCTAAAAATACTAGCCTGAACAACATGATTTGAAATAAACTTAGGCTGTGCAATGGCTCTTTCTGAACCAAACAGTCCATGTTTGGCAAGTCTTACTAACAGCTGAGGAGCAGTTGTTGGGTTGCTTGTTAGCCCTAGCAATTAAATAACAATCACTTTAAAATAGTATATGGACCAGTTGGAAGCACTACGATGCTACATGTTGGGTATAAAGTTGCCTGGACTTGCTGTGCCTGGTGTTGATAAGGTAGCAGATGGTCTAATAGACTCCATCATTGAGCAGCTAAATTGGTAGGGTCTTAGTTTAATAATCTTGTGTTCTAATGATTTAGGCGAGTGATGAAAGGCAGGGCAATTACTTGTACTTGTAATAATGCCCAATTGGCCTGGTTGGAAGGGACACGCGCTCATACATGGTGTGATGTAATTAACTCCTGTTCCCCAGAAACATGGTGAGAGAGGCTACCTTGATAATACACATCTCACCTTGATGCTAAAACTTAATAGCATTTTCCAAGTGGAAAATGGCTCTTAATTATTTAAAGCACTGGAAGAGAGAAAAATCTTCTAACCCTTAGGTTGAGGCAGCGTTCTATGTTTCTAAAACATGTTCACAGGTATTATCTCACTGGATTCTAAACATATTGTGGAGAAACAAGGAACCATTTATAGATGGGGAAGTCATTCAGAGACCTGTCCAAGGCATAGGAAGAATCTGGGACGATTAGAACCCAGATATCCCAAGTCCTAGGCCTGCTTTCCACTCCAGACTCATTTTGTCCAACACTCTCTCTCAGTAAAACTTCTCAGGGTTTCAAATATGCTGTAAAATCTGCATAATCCATTGACTAAAATCATATTTTATACTTTTTACTTCTTGAAACTTCATTAGTGGCAAGTTGAGTGATATGAATACCACAAAAACGTAAGTACTCATTAATTTCACTTTGATATTGCCCAAAATATAAGGTAATTTCCACAGAATGGAATGCTAATAAGTGTGTGTTAAATAGCATTGTTTAAGATTAATTTACTAGATGAATGCACAAAAATCAATTGCATTTTATACATTAATGAAAAGGTAGAAAGCAAAAATTTAAAACATAATGTCATTTATAACCATGCCAAAGCAAATGAAATAATCATAAACTTAAGAAAACACATATGAGATCTGTATGCTGGTGGCCAGTGTTATGGCACAGTGAGCTATGTTGCTGCCTGGGTAAGCCAAATCCAGTATCAGAGTGCAAGTCCAAGTTCCAGCTGCTCTGTTTCTAATACAGGAACCAGGCGCTTCATCCAGGGTTCCCACGTGGGTGGTAGGAGCCAAATACTTGGACCATCTTCCTTTGTGTTTCTCAGGCCATTAACAAGGAGCCGGATCAGAAATGGAGTAGCCAGGACGCGAACTGGTGCCCACATCATGCCAGCATACTAGGCAGTGGCTTTACCCACTACAACACTGGCCCCTAATATTTTTTTTAAATTAAGATAAAGATAACACATTTAATGTGGTTCATAGACACAATTCTAAGAATATAATGATACCTCCCTCCCTTTTTTCTCCCTCCTTTCTCCTTTTAATTTTTGTGATAACATGTTTTAATTTTCTTTATAATCACAGACTTAATCCTTCATTAAAAGAGTTCAATGAGTAAAAAGTAGGAAGACCACTGTTCCACAGGAATATGGACAAGAGCTATAAAGAATAACCAAATCCCAAGATGTCAATTTCACTCATATACATTAGGGTTTTTTTTTTTTTTTATATATTCTATATTAGCCACCACAAGTCACAGTAATCATGTGATATTTGAGTTATTCTGTCTGGCTTACTCCACTAAGCATAACAGAGTCCAGTTGCACCCATTTTGTTGCAAAACACAAGACTCATTCTTTTTGTGGCTGAGTGGTATTTCATAGTGTATATGCCACATTTTCTTGATCCAGTCATCAGCTGATGGACATCTAGGGTGACTCCATGTCTTAGCCATTAAGAATTGAATTGCTATAAGTATGGGGGCACAGGTAACTCTTTCATATGCTGATTTCATCTCCTTTGGGTATATTCCCATGAGTGGAAGCTCTGGGTCATATGGTAGGTCTATTTTTAGACTTGAGGACTCGTCATACTATCCTTCCATAATGGTCATGCCAGTTTACATCCCCACCAACAGTGACTTAGGGTATCATTTTCTCTGTATCCTCACCAGCATTTGATATTCATTGACTTTTGGATGGCAGTCATTCTAACTGGGGTGATGTGAAACTTCACTGTGGTCTTTATTTGCATTTCCCTAATGGCTAGTGATCCTGAGCATTTAAGTGTTTGGCCATTTGTATTTTACTCTTTAAAAATGCCTGTTCATGGTTTTTTGCCCATAGATATAGATAATCTTAGTTCAGAATTTATATAGGAAGGAAAAGGTTGTATAATGGTTTAAAGATCTTTACAAAGAAAAATAAAGTAGGAAGAATCACTCTGTCCAATATTAGGACTCATTATATAGAAATCAAGACTGCATGATATATGGGCACCAGTTTGAGTCCCAGCTGCTTCACTTCCAATCCAGCTCCCTGCTAATGCACCTAGGAAAGCAGTGGAACATGGCCCAAATACATAGGCTCCTGCACCCACGATGGAGACCTGGAAAAAGCTCCTGGCTCTTGGCTTTGGATCGGCCTAGCACTGGCCGTTGTAGCCATGTGGGGAGTGAATCAGCAAATGGAAGATCTGTCTATCCCTGTCTATCCCTCTTTGTCACTGCCTTTCAAATAAATCTTTTAAAAAAGAAAGAAAAAAGTTTATAAGAACACTGCATGATATTGGTAGGACAGTCACATGGAACAATATATAGAATCCAAAAATGTAAAACCCACACCAATATCCCAAACTGACTATTGACAAGGGCACAATAGCAATTTCATAGTAGGTTAGACTGTTCCATACATGGAGCAAGTGGACATTCAAAGGTGAGAGAAGAAAGGAAGGAAGTAAAGAAGGGAGGGAGGGAGGAAAGAAGGGAGGGAGGGAGGAAAGAAAAAAAATAAAGAAAAGACAGACCTCATACCTTGTAAGAAATTAACTCAGAATACATAAAAAATTTAAATATAAATCTATAAAACTTTTAGGAAGAAAACATGAGAGAATCTATCTTTAGGACCCAGGACTAGGCAGAGTTCTTAGGTTTGACACCAAATGTATGGTCCTAAAGGGGAGACATTTAGAAATTAGACTTCATCAAAATTAAAAACTTTTCTTCAGGAAAAGACCCAAGATCTACAAAGCAAGAATATATTTGAAAGCCATATATCTGACAAAGGCTGGAATGTCATACACATAAGCTACTCTCAAAACTCAACAATAAAAAAAGCAAACAATCCAATTAGAACACAGGTAAAACGACATGAAGAGGCATTTCACCTAAGATGGACAGGTGGCAAGCAAGTCATTCTTCACCCACTTTTCTTACCTTTATAAAGTATACAGTGTGGAGAAGACATGCATTTTTTCTGTCCTGGGGACTAGAATCTGAGTTTTGTCACTACCTAGTAGCTATAGAGTAGGCAAAATAATTAGCCTTCATTTCCTCAGTTTCCTAATTTAGACTAACGATTTTTGAAAAGACCCTTTGTACTGTGAAATTACATATGCTACCATCTGATGGTTTGCTTAATATAATTGAATCATGAGATTTGAGAGCAGATTTTGAAACTTAAAGCCAAATTTCTGACAGCCCAAAGAATCATTGGCTACAAGTTCAATGCTCTCTTCTCCTGGGTCCTGCTTTCCAGTTGGACCTAGCAAAGCATATGCCACATTGTAGGGGGCTAGACAGCCAGAACAGATGTGAGTTTAATTTTTTCCATCATGTACTGACATGCACCTAAGCAGATGTTAGAACTGAGTTTCTTTTGCTTTTTTGTTTTTAGACTCTTGCCTTCCAGTGCTTGTGACACCTTTGTTTATTTAGAGGCACACTGCATTATTTTTCAACTGGGAAAAACCCTGTGGGCACAAACTATTTTTTAAGTGTAAGAACATTTTCAACTCCGGACTCCTGTAACTGAACCAAAAAGATTCAAAGAAAAAAAAAAGTGCTTTAAAGTTGAAGAAAATGTAACTGAATATTTCCTTGCAGGTTCGCAGATGTTATTCTGTCCCTATCCTACAAAGCAAGAAAAGAAATGCTGGGACCTTTGTAAAGCTGTATAGCTTCAGGTGTGTTGGTACCAAGGCAGGGAGATTGGAAATTGATTCTTTGATTGCTAAGGAAATTATGTGGAATTAATTTTGATTGATTCTTGGGACTTCCAGATCAGGGAATTCTGGTTTTCCTCGTGCTGCAGCTGGCACAGAGGGGACAGGCTTGTTTACTTTCTGTGCTTATTTGTCAAGGCACAGCATGATTTTCTTGGTAGCACTGCTCAGAACTAGCAGCCAGGCAGTAGGATTCTTAAGCACTGGGAGGCATAGATTCAAATGATTTGGGATAAGAAGATAGTTCTGGACAGAATTGGCTGGGGGGAAGCTTGCTGCAAATGCTGGGCTGCTGGTGAAGGATCTGTGGGAGGATCTCTGAATATGTAGGGGAGGCACACTCATCTTCATACGTATCCTTCATACCCACCCCACTTCTGAGTCCCTAGCGAGCATACCTAGCACACCGCCTGAGCCCCTGGAAAGCATTTAACCCACTTGTTGAACAACAGCAAGAAAATGAGTGGGTAAGTGAATGGACAAGTGGATGAACTGGAACTCGTGATTCTTACTCCCTGGTCTATTACAATGAAAAAATTGTAAGCAAAATATGGTTTAAAGATTCAGAAGCCAGAGCAGGAACGTTAGAAGCCTGGCTTTATTACACTAATTGCCTATGTATGTGCTTTGGGGAAATCTACCTAATTTCCCTAAATTTGAGCTACTTAATCTAAAAATGCAAAGAATGATAGTATAAATTTCATAATGTTGTTATAAGGACTGACTTAAAAAAGTCATAAATATCACAATGCCTAGCAAATAATAATCAATAAAATAGGTCAGCTATCATCATCAATTATATTTCTATTTAACAAACTTCCCACACAGAAAACTCAGGTCTAACCTTGATGAGTGAGTTTTACCAAATATTTAAAGATGAAGATTTCTTCAGATTTTTCTAGAATTTTCTCAGGAATAAAATTCATTCTGTAAGGCCAGCATTACTCTGATACCAAAATCAAAAAAAAAAAATACTACAGACTCATATCCCACACAAATCTAAAGGAAAAAATTGTTCTGAAAGTTTTATCAGGAAGTAGGCTTTTGACACAGCATTAAGACACTGCTGGCGATACTCTCATCCTATGTCACAGTTCCTGGATTCAACACTCGGCTCCACTTCATTCTTTTATTATTATTATCTTTTTATTTACTTGAAAGGCAGAGTTACAGAGAGGCAGAGGTAGAGGCAGAGAGAGAGAGAGAGAGAGAGAGTCTTCCATCAGTTAGTTCACTGCCCAGATGGCTGCAATGGCCAGATCTGAGTCATTCTGAAGTCAGGAGCCAGGAGCTTCTTCCTGGTCTCCCCCGCAGGTGCAGGGGCCCAAGGACTTGGGCCATTCTCTACTGCTTCCCCAGGCCATAGCAGAGACCAGCTCCACTTCTGATTCCTCTCTCTCTCTCTCCCCTCTCCCTCTCCCTCTGTCTTTCTTCCTCTTTAAAATAAAGCAAAAATAAGAGGAACTTACAAAATACAAATTAACTCCAATAATGTATAGTAAAGATACTAATCATAACCATTCCTGGGATTTATTCCGGTATTGCAATGTTTGTCTAATGAGCTAAAAATTGGTAACTTACTATATTAACAGATAGACATGAAAACTATATGATCATCACAATAGGTAAAAAGAAAAAGCATTTTATATGACAAAATCAAGTATACATTTGTAGTATTCTCAGTAAACTAGAAATAGAGGAAAGATATAAACTAAGAGAAAATAGAAGAATTTTAAAAGATAAGGGAAATTGATGAAGGAAAGCAAATTTATTAAAATATTTAAACAAAATATCTGACTTGCTAATTGAAACCATAAAATAAAAAAAAACAAAAGCATACTTCATTACAAATGATAGGGAAACCCCACAAGTTATGAAATGAATTTCAATCATGTTAAGTAATTATTATGTACCCCTGTGACAAGTATTTGAAAATTAAGATCGAATAGAAGATACCTGGTAAAAACATAAGTTGGAAAAATATTCAAGAAAAGATAGAAAATCCAAGTACAATAAAACCCAAAGAGGAAATCAAGAAGTTTGTTAAAGATCTACCATTATAGGGGCCTGTGCCATGGCATAGAAGGCTAAGCCTCTGCCTGTAGTGCCGGCATGTACCGGCTGCTCCTCCTCTTCCGATCCAGCTCTCTGCTTAGGGTTGGGAAAGCAATTGAAGATGGCCCAAGTGCTTGGGCCCCTAGACCTATGAGGGGGACTGGAAGAAGCTCCTGGCCCTTGACTTCAGAACAGCTCAATTACAGCCACTGCGGCCATTTGGGGGGTGAACCAGTAGATGGAAGACCTTTCTCTGTCTCTCCCTCTCTCTAACTCTGCCTCTCAAATAAACAAAATGCTAAAAAAATCTACCATTGTAAGGATGCCATACTCAGAGTATGCTAGACTCTCTAAAAACAGACTTCTTGTTATTCAGATTAAAAAGTCAATACAATGTTCCCATCAAAACTGAAAATAGCACTAAAACAAAAAATGTTAGTGAATTATCACTTACTAATACACAAGCAAAAAATTCCTTAAAAAAAAAAAAAAACAGTAGCAAATCCAATGCATGTGATTCAGTGTCTTAAAATGTAATATGTTTTTAATTTTTCTTGGTATACTAAATACGAAAACATTATTGTATAAGATGATGCCAAAAAGTATGATGAAAATACCTGAAAAATTCTAAAATTGTACTGACTGAAAGACTCAATGTCTGAATACCTGTAGAGATATGCCACATTCCGAAATGAGAACACTAAATATGTAAATTTAAGACGATTTAATACAAATGCTAATCGTTTCATAATTGTATTTGGTTTTAACTTGATAAATCAATTTTAAGGTCTGAATGGGAGAATAGATGAAAATAGGATAATTTGAAAGCTGAATCATAACAAGGAGATTAGCACTAATGGATAAATCTGTTACAGAGACAGAATTCCAGAGAAATTCAAAAAGAAGTGGAAATTCAATAAGTATATATTAAGGTAATATTTTAAATTCCAGGAAAAATGCATTGAGACAAATTTGTTAAAGCAACTGATTATCTAAATAAATTGGAAGAGTTAGATATTAATTTGCATTATGTCCAAAAGTAAATTTCACTTGAATTAGAGATTTAAATGTAAAAACAAAAATAAAAATGCTAGAACTAAATATATGAAAAATTTTTTCTAAGTTTAGGGTTTGGGTAAGCTTAAAATTTAAAATCAATGCAAAAATTTAGTAATATCACAGTAAAAATATTTTAAACTGTTTTAAAACAAAGAAAACATAAGCAAAAACAAATGGGAAACTAGGAAAAATACAGTATGTTACAAATAGATGATTTACAACCCAAACATCTATAGCCAACTTATAATTGATCAAGGATCTAAAACCAATCCCTGGAGCAAGGACAGTCTATTCAATAAATGGTGCTGGGAAAACTGGATTTCCATGTGCAGAATCATGAAGCAAGACCCCTACCTTACACCTCACACAAAAATCCACTCAACATGGATTGAAGACTTAAATCTATGACCCGACACCATCAAATTACTAGAGAACATTGGAGAAACCCTGCAAGATATTGGCACAGGCAAAGACTTCTTGGAAAAGACCCTGAAGGCGCAGGCAGTCAAAGCCAAAATTAACATTTGGGATTGCATCAAATTGAGAAGTTTCTATACTTCAAAAGAAATAGTCAGGAGAGTGAAGAGGCAACCAACAGAATGGGAAAAAATATTTGCAAACTATACTACAGATAAAGGATTAATAACCAGAATCTACAAAGAGATCAAGAAAATCCACAACAACAGAACAAACAATCCACTTAAGAGATGGGCCAAGGACCTCAATAGACATTTTTCAAAAGAGGAAATCCAAATGGCCAACAGACACATGAAAAAATGTTCAAGATCACTAGCAATCAGAAATGCAAATCAAAACCACAATGAGGTTTCACCTCACCCCGATGAGAATGGCTCACATCCAGAAATCTACCAACAACAGATGCTGGAGAGGATGTGGGGAAAAAGGGACACTAACCCACTGTTGGTGGGAATGCAAACTGGTTAAGCCACTATGGAAGTCAGTCTGAAGATTCCTCAGAAACCTGAACATAACCCTACCATACAACCCAGCCATCCCACTCCTTGGAATTTACCCAAAGGAAATTAATTTGGCTAATAAAAAAGCCATCTGCACATTAATGTTTATTGCAGCTCAATTCACAATAGCTAAGACCTGGAACCAACCCAAATGCCCATCAACAGTAGACTGGATAAAGAAATTATGGGACATGTACTCCATAGAATACTATACAGCAGTAAAAAACAATGAAATCTGGTCATTTGCAACAAAATGGAGGAATCTAGAAAACATTATGCTGAGTAAAATAAGCCAGTCCCAAAGGGACAAATATCATATGTTCTCCCTGATCAGTGACAACTAACCGAGCACCAAAGGGGAAACCTGTTGAAGTGAAATGGATACTATGAGAAACGGTGACTTGATCAGCCCTTGCCCTGACTGTTGATGAACAACTTGATACTTTATCCCTCTTAGTATTTTTGTTTGTTCTACTTAATACTATTGGTTGAATTCTGTAATTAATACAGTTATTCTTAAGTGTTTAAATTTAAACTGAAAAGTGATCCCTATTAAATATAAGAGTAGGAATAAGAGAGGGAAGAGATGTATAATTTGGGACATGCTCAAGCTGACTTGAACCAAACAGTAGTTAGAAACATACCAGGGGATTCTAATTCAATCCCATCAAGGTGGCATGTACCAATGCCATCTCACTAGTCCAAGTGATCAATTTCAGTTCACAATTGATCATAATTGTGGGGAACCGCAGGCTGGCCACCTGTGAGAACCTCCTCATCTACATGGTTTGCAGCGATCGGTTGACCACAAGTCCTACGAAAACAGCCAGGTGAAACAGATGAAGTTGAGGCAGAATGGACTCTGCATAAACAACTAGGAAGAACCAGGTGAAACAGATGAACTTTCGACCTGAGGCTATACGCGCCCTTTCATCTGATTGGACGATATCAGCATAAAGGGACATTAGGATTTGGGCGGGGCGGCCGCGAGCAGCCCCTCCTCTTCTTTCTCCTCTCCCCACTTTCCTTCTGCCCCCACAAGTAAAAGTTCCTTGAGAACCGATGAACAGTGACCGTGTCGTGACTACGTTGGACCCTCGCTGGCGAGGGTCCGACAATAATGATAGGACTAAGAGTCAAAGGGATCACACAAACAAGACTAGTGTCTGAATAATACTAACCAATAGAATAAAAAAGGGAGAGAATGATCCAACATGGGAAGCGGGATGCACAGCAGACTTATAGAATGGCAGATGTCCTAAACAGCACTCTGGCCTCAGAATCAGCCCTTAAGGCATTTGGATCCGGCTGAAAAGCCCATGAGAGTATTTCAGGCATGGATAGCCAAGACACTCTGTCAAAAAAAAAAAAAAAATGACCTAAATGAAGGATCTCCACGCGTGAGATCCCAGTGGAAGGAACAGGTCATCAAAGAAGGAGGTACCTTTCTCTGAAGGGAGGAGAGAATTTCCACTTTGACTATAACGTTGTCTAAATATGATAAGAATTGGTGAACTCAAAAGGCTTCCATAGCCTTGGCATCTCATGACAAGAGCCTAGGGTGGTTACTGGTGCCATAAACTAGAGTGTCAATTTGTTAAGTCAACAACAGGAGTCACTGTGTACTTACTCCTCATGTAGGATCTCTGTGTTTAATGTGCTGTTCATTTTGATTTAATGCTATAACTAGTACTCAAATAGTATTTTTCACTGTGTTTCTATGTGGGTGCAAACTGTTGAAATCTTTACTCAATATATACTAAACTGATCTGTATATAAAGAGAATTGAAAATGAATTGATGTGAATGGAAGGGGAGAGGGAGCGGGAAAGGGGAAGGTTGCAGGTGGGAGGGAAATTATGGGGGCGGCCCTGCCTTTACCTGGCCAGCTCTCCTCCCAGGCCAGCCAAGTAATGAAAGTCAACAGAGTGCCTTCCCCTAGGAGGTTCACACCTCCCTTAGGATATACCCCATGTGAAGAGATAGATAGGTCTGGGCCTCTTAACTTACAAGGCCTAAAGCCCACCAGATTATTATCAAGCCCCTTCTATCAGGTTCTATTTGCCTCTAAATCAGAAGACTTAATTGTAGCTTAGACAGCACCTTTCTTAGCTCCTCTAATAATGACTCTGTCCTTTGTTCTAGGCCCTGTCTAGTGCACTTGGGCCTCATTCCTTTGTAATCATAACCTCTACTCTACCACCAATGGCTCTACTCCCAACCTGTGTATAATTGTTCAAACCTGGTAAATGCCACTCTTAGGATCATTGGTTACTATCCTCACTCTGTCTTTTATGACCTTGTCTAAATATGATCAGAGTCGGGAAACTTGGAAGGCTTCCATAGCCTTGGCAACTCATGATGACAGCCTAGGGTGGTTACTGGCGCCATAAACTAGAGTGTCAATTTGTTGGGTCAACAACAGGAGCCACTGTGCACTTGCTCCTCATGTGGGATCTCTGTCCTTAATGTGCTGTACATTGTGATTTAATGCTATAACTAGTACTCAAACAGTATGTTTCACTTTGTGTTTCTATGTGGGTGCAAACTATTGAAATCTTTATACTAAATTGATCTTCTGTATATAAAGAGAATTGAAAATGAATCTTGATGCAAATGGAAGGGGAGAGGGAGTGGGAGATGGGAGGGTTGCGGGTGGGAGTGAAGTTATGGGAGGGGGAAGCCATTGTAATCCATAAGCTGTACACTGGAAATTTATATTCATTAAATAAAAGTTAAAAAAAATTATGGGGGCAGAAAGCCATTGTAATCCATATGCTATACTTTGGAAATGTATGTTCATTAAATAAATGTTAAAAAACAAATAGATGATTTAATATTGAAATACAAAATGAGTTTCTGTAAGTTAATATGAAAAATTTAATAGCAAATAGAGCAATGGATTGAAACAGTTTATGTAAAAATGAGCACAACTGACCAAACATCAAAAAGATGGTAAAGACTTGACGATTACTAAGGAAACAGAACTTTAAGACACTGAGAATTCACTTTTCTTATTAGTGGCAAAAAATGTAAAGGATTGCTAAAGTCAAAGCCGGGAAAAAATTTTATTAAAGAAGAACCTTCTGTTTGTTAAAGGGTTACAGTTGCATTGATTTGAAGGAAAAGTTGATGGTTACAACCATTAGGTTGTTTTAGGAATCTGTCCTAAAGAAATAGTATCATAAGCATGATAAGATATTAGTACAAACATACTCCCTGCAGCAGAGATTGTAACAGAAAATCTTAAAATGCCCCCCAGTGAATAGAATTTCTAAAAAATTATGGTGCATACCCATAGAGCAATGTTCAAAACTGACAAAGATTCTAACATTATGCATCTCATTTTAATAGTGTATGGAGAATGTAAGTAGGCAAATAAAGCAGGAAACTAGTAGTCAGGAAGATTCACTTAAAAGAATATTTCTATGAAGATCTGAAGGAAGAGTCAGAGAAACCACACACACATCTTGGGTAAGAACATTCTAGATAAGGATAAGAGCAAGTGCAAATGTCCTAAGGCAGGAGGATGGCTGAAACGTTGGATGAATAAGAGGACCAGGGTCACTGCAGTGGAGAGAGGATGCAGTAGTAGAAGCAGGGGCCGAACAGGATGTGAATAACTTTTCTTACCTATGGTAAAGTTCACAGCCAGCATACCCATAACAACACACAGGGCAGCAAGCGAAAGCATAACACATTTCTTTAATCAGTTTTATGTGAAATGGGAGCCTTCAGAAATGAATAGCTAAGACCCAGGGAAGGTATCTATTTAAAGGTGTCTATTTAAATGAGTAGCTTCGATGAAGAATGGTTAGTTATGTAGAAATGTGCATGAGTGAAAGAATGTGACCTAAAGCTAACAGACAGGGGGAGAGGCAACCGAGAAACACCTGTGTGCTCAGGGTCTTGCCCTCTCTAGTCCAAGGAACAGGACTGTTACATAGAGAAGGACCCCTTTGGCATGAGGGTATTATGACCTATCAGACAAGATAGGTCAAGTAGAGAGTATTGTAGGCATGGAAAGCCAAGACACCATGGAAAAGAAAAAAAAAAGAAGAAGACCTAAATGAAAGATCTCTGTTAGTGAGATCCCAGTGGAAAGAACGGGGCCATCAAAGAAGGAGGTACCTTTCTCTGAAGGGAGGAGAGAACTTCCACTTTGACTGTGACCCTATCGGAACAAGATCAAAGTCAGCAAACTCTAAAGGCTTCCATAGCCCTGGCAACTCATGACTAGAGCCTAGGGAGATTACTGACGCCATGAACAGGAGTGTCAAATTGTTAAGTCAGCAACAGGAGTCACTGTGTACTTACATCCCATGTGGGATCTGTCCTTAATGTATTGTCTAATGTGCAGTGATGCTATAACTAGTACTGAAACAGTATTTTTACACTTTGTGTTTCTGCGTGGGTACAAACTGATGAGATCTTTACTAATTACATACTGAATCGATCTTCTGTATATAAAGATAATTGGAAATGAAAAAAAAAAACAACCTGGTGTTAAATTGGAAATGGCATAGAAAATTAATTAATTTAAAAAAATATATATTATGTAGGATCTCTGTCTTTAATGTGCTGTACACCCTTATTTAATGCTATAACTAGTACTCCAACAGTATTTTTTTTCTTTTCTTTTCACTTTGTGTTGCTATATGGGGGCAAACTGTTGAAATCGTTACCTAATATATACTAAACTGATCTTTTGTATACAAAGAGAATTGAAAATGAATCATGATGTGATAGGAAGGGGAGAGGGAACGGGAGGGGGGAGGGTTGTGGGTGGGAGGAAAGTTTTGGGAGGGGGAAGCCATTGAAACCCATAAGCTATACTTTGGAAATTTATATTCATTAAATAAAAGTTTAATAAAAAAAAAAAAAAGAATTTCTCTATGGCCAGCCCCTACACAGGAAGTCAGGAAAGTGTAGCGTGACCTTCATGCTTCCGAGGCCCTCTCAGCCTTCTCCAGTTCAAAATACTTAGAGACGGGTTTTTTGCAATGCACCATAGGAAATGAAGTTAGAGCAGCGTGAAAAGGCCAGATGGGACGATCATTAGGACTTTGCCTTTTCAACTGAGGCAGCTGGGAAGCCGCTGGTGAAATTTAAGGAGAGTGGTGCCAGGGCCAGCACCATGGCTCACTTGGTTAATCCTCTGTCTGTGGTGCCAGCATCCCTTATGGGCGCCGGGTTCTAGTCCCGGTTGCCCCTCTTCCAGTCTAGCTCTCTGCTGTGGCCTGGGAAGGCAGTGGAAGATGGCCCAAGTGCTTAGGCGCCCACACCCACATGGGGACCAGGAAGAAGCACCTGGCTCCCGGGGCAGTGCCGGCCGTGGCAGCTGTTTGGGGAGTGAACCAGCAGAAGGAAGACCTTTCTCTGTCTCTCTCACTGTCTAACTATCTGTCAAATAAATAATAATGCTAATAAAAAAGAAGAGTGGTGCCATGAATTCACCCATTTAAAAGAATTATTCTGGCTCCTGGAGTGGAAGAGACTGTAGGAAGAGGCTTAGAGAAGCTGGAAGGCTTGTTAGGAGGCTGTTGCAACAATTCTGTTAATTACAATCATGGCTCAGAAATCAGATTTTGTCTATTTTGGATTTATTTTTCCATTTGAAAGGGGGGGGGAGAAAGAGAGAAAGAGAAAGGGAGGGAGGAAGGGAAGGAGGGAGGAAAAGGTCCTCCATTCACTGGTTCACTCTGCAAATACTGGGCCAAGCCAAGGCCAGGAGCCTGAAACCCCATCCAGATCTCCCACATGGGTGGCAGGGGCCATGGCACTTGGAAAGTCATCTGCTACTTTCCCTGGTGCATTAGCAGGGAGCTGGATCAAAAATGGAATAGCTGGGACTCAAACCCATGCTCTGATATGAGATGCCAGTATCCCAGGCAGTGGCTCAACCCACAGTGCTATCATGCCCACTGCCCACCACTCCCCTTATATCTATTTTGAAGATAGGACTGACATAATATGCTTATGGTTGGAGCATAAGAATAATGACTAAAGGTATATTGAACAGGAGATTAGAAAGTTGTACCACTGCTATGTACATTTTTTTCATATTTTCCATACTATTACAGTGATCTATAATCAATAAATGTTCAACAGATATTCAGCAAATGAATACACTTGATCCTTTATAGAAAAGATTGCTTTGAGATTTTTTTTCCTTCTAGTCATTAAAGATGACATGAATTTAAAGAAAAACCTAAATCCAAAAAAGTGTATACTGAGACATATATATCGTTCCTTCTTGTTAAGAACAACTACTTCTGGAAGCTTAAAGAAAATATTGGAAAGGAAATTATTTTGTGTCATTACTAATAAAACATTATGGAAGAAATCAGATAAAACACAAAAAACCATCCACCCAATCATGATGGAATTGATCTGCTGTATGAGTAGCTTGTTAGACCAACTCATTTTCATACTTTAGCATGGGAAATAACATGAGAGTATATTTGGCGAGAAAAAACAATTGAGGTGGTAGTTGTGTGTAGGAGATGGAAAAAGAGACGAGATTTTAAAGTGCATACCTCAAAACTAATGTTTAGAATAAAACAGATGGAAGGAGAAATGCCACCATCATTATGAGACCTCACACCAAAAGCTCAGTGTCATCTGGCACACAAAGTTGTGAGCTGGAATTAAATAGTTTCCAGCCCCTTTTCTCCCCATGAGACAATCCTAGTATCTTCATTCTTTGGGTGTCCCTAGCCTCAAAGAAGAAAAAGCGGGAAAGGAACTCAAAGTCACTTTGGGATATATTCTGGTTGTTAGATAGTTTTGTGTTACATGAAAGCCCTTAGCTTGGAAAAACAACGCTCCAAAACCTCTCCCTCCTGACACCAAAGATGGGCCCTTTCATTCACCACAGCTTCTCTCCAGCCCCAATGCTTATTTCTCTGCTACCGTCACCCACATGGACTAAACTATCGTTCCCTCTAACGTAGACATATTCATCTGACGCACAAGGAGCAGCATGATTCTCTGCTTCTAAGTCATGGATTCAGGAGTGCACAAAGGAGGATGCCAGATAATTATTTGGCCAAATTGAGTGGAACTTGGGCCTTGGAAAGCTTATAGGTCCAAGCATTCTGAGCCTCCAGTTGGCTGCGGGTCCAAGCACAGGTGAATGAGTACAGTAGTCTGTGTTGTGGTGGAATGAACTAAGCGGCCAATTAAAACACCCGCGTCTCATATCAAACCCAGCATTGCTAGTAACACACTTGTGAAAACAGCTGATTATGGCCTAGTACTTGAGTCTCTGCCACCCAGTGGGTCACTGGGATGGAGTTCCTAGCTTCTGCCTTCATCCTGGTCCATCATCTCTCTCCTTTCCCCTCTCCCTCCCTCCCCCTTGTTCTCTCCCTCTTATCCCCTCCCTCCTTCTCTCTCTAGTTTTCCCTGTCACTCTGCCTTTTAAATAAAGGTAAACCTTAATAAAGTTGATAAAGAGAAATATTTAGAACAGATTAGTTTAAGACAAGCTACCATTTCCCATTCAATTCCCTGTGGCTTTGGGAAGGGAGTATTTCATTAACAAAATCCCAGCCAGATCAAACTTAGCCATCATTATTGATTCTCCTGTCAGAGCCCACTGTGTCCCCGGCCCCCTCCTTGGTTTCAGTCGATATTCTCCTCCCCAAGTCCAAGAGGGCTTTCTGGATGTATTTCCAGGTCTTTGTGTCTTTCCAATGATTGCTCTCTCTTGGGGGAAATTTTGAGAAAAAGGAGAAAGAAACCCAGCAATATAAGGGAATATTAAAAGCATGAATAACAATAAAATGCAAGATGAAGAAAGATCAAAAGGAAGGAAAAGATAAAAATCTGGTGATTTAAAAAAAAGTTGTATCAAAAAGTTATTTCTTAGGAGTTTGAGAGAAGCTACCAACACCCCGTTCACAGGAACATAGATGAAGCTCTGTCTTGCATAGACCTTGCTGGAATCCTGTACTCCCCTTTTAACTCTACCACTGCTGATATTGTTTGGAATAGTGAGATACACTGAAATTTTACTGTATTGACAAGGAAAGGCCATCCACATGGACAGATAGGAGAGGTGCTATGCACTAGTCACACGATTTCTCTTGGCAGCCAGCATGCCTAAGAAAAGAATTGGTTCTCAGAGATGTGCAAAGGTCAGAAAAAGGACTGCCAGGTTGACCTGTGTCTTTGAGAACAGCCTTCGTCCTCCCCAGTGTGTGTCACCCATGTCCTCTGCTCCTTGGTTTTTTACCATTTAGAATGGCTGTGTGTCACAGCAGAGACTCCCTTTTCCTGCCTGAATGGAAGAGGATATAACTTGCTTCTGATGCGTCAAAGCTTTGTTGAACCCTCTCCAAGCTTTGGTTAAAAGCTAATTAGATTCTATGCTGCATTTGTACTACAACCTATCTAAAAAGGTATTTGATTTAAAAAGCTATTTTAAAAACCACATAGGGAGGGAAGAAAGGCTGCCACTTAAGGGTGGGGAGGTAGCAACAGGGCCAGAAGGAACGTGATTACCAATTCACAGACACAGCTCATTTGAGAGCCTCCCCAAGGCAGTTGTGGAAGTAGCCCAAGTCCTCGTGCACTGAGAATTCCTAATTTTTTGAGAACATTGAACAGGTGCTGTGGGGCATGATAGCAGAGATGCCAACAGCATTAGCATAAAGACACCAGGCACTCTCTTTCCCCAAGCTTTTTTCTTGGATAAAGAGGAAGCTAGAGATGCTGCTCTGAGCACCCATCTCCCTGGAGATTCCGGGGCTTTCAGTGCCACTTTTCTGCAATGGGATAGAGTCATAAAAAAGAAAGACCTGTGCCAAAAGTGTGCAATCTTTTTGAATTGAGGAATATATATTCTAAATGAAGTATGGAGAAAGAGTTGGGGGAAGATCCTGACATATTGTTTTGTTCAAACACAATATTGAAAAGCATCTAACTATAACAGTCTGTTTCCTTAGTTTCTCTTCTTTACTAAGCTAGTGAGTTATAAAGAACCACAGCTGGAAAAGAATGTTTTTCTCCCAGGAATTCACAAAAGTGCTGTTTTCTCAGCCTCTGGGGTGTGATCTTGTCTACATTTTGTAAATCTTTTAGCAAATGGAAAAATGATACCCAGGGCATTCTATCTGTGCTCTGTACACAGATTGGGTTCTGCAGAGAAGTCAGGCAAAAGCGGTTCCCAGGCCAATCAGCACAAAATGGCCAAAGATCTCCTGAGAGTTTTGAAGAACAGGTCCTTGGATGGTTGTTGAATGTGACTGCAGCTGTGGGGAATGTTCAGTTTCATGAGAAGGACAAGTGTCATAGCACAGAACACTGGGTCATTGTGGCAACCGTGTCTCTCTCATCCTTGCATATCAAGCCTGGGTCTTCAAGAAAGAATGAGTTTGGAGGAAGAACCTGTCAGAAATTCCAGTCATGTGCCCACTCCATATCAAATCTCTGTTGTATGAAACAGCAAACCCGCAGCTACGCAGCAGTGACCATTCTACCCCCCGGACACCCCCACCACCCCCCTCCACCACCACGGAATCATAATAGGGTCAACCTCATTCAACCAGAATGCATCTTTCAGAAAGTGTAATAAGGAACACTGGGGAAATTGAAAAGGCTTTTAGAATCAGAAAAGGAGAGATGAGGTATATGAGATACAATCACTGTTATGAAGGAGACAGGGAATTCTAAATTATGAGCGGGACATAAATGCAAATAGAAGCTTGCATAAAAATGACCGCGAGGTGAGAATGCCTGACGATGGGGAGTGGAGATGATGCCGAGTTAGAGGCAGGCTTGCAGAGGCTAACTTACAGAGATCCAAAACACAACGGCTTTGGTGTCTAAAGATGATCTACTGTACTTTATTCCACACATCTCCCCTTTTCTGAAGCTGACCTCAGCAAATCTCCTACCCTAGGAACTTAGAGAGCCCCAAAAACATAAAATGACTTTTGGGTCACCCATGGGGCTAAGAACCCAGTGCAGGCAGCAGTGAAGGACCTGAGAAACTAGTGGGGACAGTTATGAGCAGACTGACAGCTGTTTCTCAAGTCTGACCTCCAAAGGGAAAAGAAAACCACATTCTAGTCTTAATCCTAATCCCCTCTCTGACTTTCATGAGCCTTTCTAAATTAGTTCTCTCACCTCTTCATGAATCAAGTTTTTTAAATCATTTACTAGAGAAGTGAAAAAGTAACGCTCTCATCTCCAACTCGTGGTCCCTTAACAGTATCCTCAGAGGTTACTCTGGTATTTCTTTTGTAGCTTTCCAAGGATAATCTCTGCATTCTCTAGCACATGAACATACTCATAGATCCTTTCCAGAAAGAGTAGACTGTGTTTTGCATAAATTTCAGTTATCTGTGTGATACATTTGCAGAAGTGAGAATACTGGGTTCAAAAGTAGGTACCTTTCAAAGTCAGTAGATGAAGACAAACCCTACCTTCAAAGTCACTTTTATAGCATCCCAACCCCTGACAGATAAGAAAATTTCATGCTCTGTCCTCTTTAGAGTGTTGCCCATTGGATGGGCAGAACATGCCATTTGCTTGTGTTAATTTGTATTTCTTCAGTTTCAAAATGAGGCTGAGTGACTACACGTCCTTTCCTTTTATTCTTAAGTACTGCAGATTCTACTCCAAGTGTTAGTCCCACACTGTAGCATTGCCATTACCACAGAGCTTGTTGGAAATGTAATCTTGCTCTTCCTCTGACCTGTCCGATTCAGAATCCTGATTTTAACAAGATCCCTGGGTAATTCGGAGCACGCTAGATTCGAGGAGTGCTGGCCCTGACATTCTTCCCCAGCCCATGATCTAGAACTCATTGCAAATTTACAAACTCCCGAGGAGTTCAATGTGGTTCACGTGAAATGTTCTGGGGTGCCTAGTCACATGACAGTTATGGTCTTCACCATGGTTTGCCTGATCAACAACTCTGCCTCCATCCTCCACTGCCCCCAGGGCATAGACAGCCTATTTCTTTCTTGCACCACTGTCACCTCTCCACATGTCACATATTTATTAATGGGGCATATGCAGCTGATGACTTACAAAAATATGCCAAGCCTGTGCGTGTGCTTAACCAGGATGTGTAATTAAAGAGAACATTACCATGAACTGGCTAATGTAATCTCAATTCTTCACCTTGAGTTAATCAGACATTACACATCCTGAGCTCAGAAAGTCCATTGCAAGGTGTGAATCTGATTCTCAAAAAAGAATGATTTTCTTAATTCTGTAAAGCAACTTGATGTCATTGCTCCATTCAAACAATTTTAGCTTAGTAAAGTTCTCTCAAAAAACAAACAGCAACAAGTCGCTTTCTGTGTCAGTTTGCTGGAGCTGCCATAACTCAGACTGGATGTCTTAACCAACAGGGATTTACTTTTTCACAATGCTGGAGGTGGACAACTGAGATCTAGGTATTGGCAGGAGTTTCTTCTAAGGATTTCTCTTTATCTTGAAGATGGCCCTCTTCTCCCACTGTCTTTCTGGGGTCTTTGCTCTGTGCCTGTGTCCCAATCTCTTCTTACATGGACAACAGTTATATTGAATTAAGGCCAACCTAATGACCTCATTCTAGGTTAATTACCTCTTAAAGACACTGTCTCCAGATACAGTCACTTTTTGTGCAATAGTGGTTAGGATTTCAATGCACAATTTAGAGAGGAGTGGGAGCAAAATACTGCACACTTTCCAAATAAAACATGATTTTTAAAAGCAAGGATATAATGATTGACTTTCTTTGTGAGTTTAATGTAGATACTGTTAGTGTTCTAGAGAAAATGAAGGAAAAGTGACTCGTATTAAGTAATTCTAATACAGTTTTTCTTGGTGTGAATCAGGAAACAATTATATTTCATATCATTGCCAAATGTTTTCAACAGACATCAAAATTTCAATCTTTAAAAATTACTTCTGCCCTGGGGCCGGTGCCATGGCACAGTAGGTTGATCCTCTGACTGTGGCACCAGCATCCCATATAGGCACCGGTTCTAGTCCCAGCTGCTCCCCTTCCAATCCAGCTCTCTACTGCTGCCTGGGAAAGCAGTGGAGGGTGGCCCAAGTCCTTGGGCCCCTGCACCCGCATGGGAGACCAGGAAGGAGCTCCTGGCTCCAGGTTTTAGATTGGCGCAGCTCTGGCCATTGTGACCATTTGGTGAGTGGACCAACGGAAAGAAGACCTTTCTCTGTCTCCCTCACTGTAACTCTGCCTCTCAAATAAAGTCTATTAAAAAATACTTCTGTCCTATCCAAAAGCTGATATTTATTCACCTTGCTGTGGTCTCCATTTCAGGGAAGCCAGTGGCAAAGGCACTGTTGCACAATTCAACATTCGTGGCAGTCCCAGGTTGCAGGTGTGCACAGCAAGTACTCTGTGGCCATCGCACATGAGAAAAATCAATATACAAGGACACAAAGAAACTTAGTAACTTTCCCCAATCACAGAATAAAATTTGGCTCTAAAAACAAAGTCAATGATACATATTATAGATATTCCATGACACCGTGGAAAACATAAAAGTGTGGAGACAGTGGAAAGATCCATGGCTGCCAGGGGTTAAGGGGAAGGGAGGGATGAGTTGTTAGAGTACAGATGACTGTTAGGGCAGTGAAACTGCTCTGTACGATACTACAATGGTGGACAGAGGTCATGATAAACTTGGCCAAATCCACAGAATGTGCAAAACCACGGGTAAACCTTACTGTAAATCATGGACTTTAAGTAAAAATAAAGGGTCAAAGTAGATTTATTAACAGGAAGTGTGCTGCTCTCTGGGGGAATACTGGTGATGCAGAAAGCTATAGCTGTGTAGGGTCAGAGGATATACAAGAAATCTCTGCATCTACTGCTCAATTTTGCTGTGAAGCTAAAACTGATCTGAAAAAGTCTATTTAAAAAAAGTAAAAGAAACCAAGTTCCTCAGGCTCCTTCTTCAGTGGGGAATTTCAACTTTACTCTTAATGTTACAATTGTGGTAGCATTTTTTAACTGAGAAATAGAAGTACAAGAGGATACTATTTGAGACTAAAGAGCTAGAAGCACCAAGAATCCTACCGCTTCCTTTGGTGCTAGTTCTCTTCCCATGGGACTATCTAGAGTGCTGCATCTTCAAATGACTTTAGTGAAGGTGGCAGGTTTAGGCACCATTCACTTCTGTATCTTTAGCAACTTTCCAGGCACAGTGTTATAAATGGATGGTGGCTACCTCTCAGAAATTAGTCAAGTTCAACGTGAATATGTGTTTCCCTGTGATAGTCATGGACTAATTATCATAGACTTTTTTCCCCAGGGGTTGATTTTAATGCTGAGTCTATCATAACAATTATATTTACAGGGACTGGCACTGTGGTGCAATGAGTTAAGCCACTGCCTTCAGCATTGGCATACTATATGGGTGTCACAGTTCTAATCCCAGCTGCTCCATTTCTGATCCAGCTCCCTGCTAAATGAGCCTGGGAAAGTAGCAGAAGATGGTCCAAGTGCATGGGCCCCTGGACCCTGGCTTCAGCTTCCCCCAGCCCTGACTGTTGCAGCCATCTGGGGAGTGAGCCAGGGGATGGAAGCTCTGTCTCTCCCTCTCACTTTCAAATAAATCTTTTTAAAAAGATGCTTGTACATATATTTTCTGGCAATATTATTCGTCAATTTTATTTCTACAGGGTTGCTTGGATTTTATCAATTTTCCTAAGCTCCGTATATAGTACTGATGTTTACCCCTTGTCAAACATTTGTTGACAAACTTGTCAATTGTCTTTGTGTATTCACCATACAGATTTGTTTTATTTGGTTGTTTCTTTTCAGTGTAAAAGCTATCAAACTTCGCCATTGTGATTTCTGGATTCAATGACAATGTTACTCCTGCCAAGATTACATAATAATTGTTCACAATTATGCCTAACACTTGAATATTGAGATAATATTTATTTTTATTTGAAAAGGGGTAGCTATTTTTTCTGTTTAAACCATTATCTCAATAATATTGTTAAATTATATTTTCTCTACTTTAATCATATACTCAGCTCCCACTGTATATGAGATTATAGTTTCTCTCATCTTCATTAATTCTTGTGTATTTCTACACTTAATTTTATTTAATTTTTGCAAATTTCTAGTATGTTTTAATATGTATTAGGCAAGTTTCTTTTAAAGTTATCTTGGCTATGATAGCATATTTACACTTCCAGAAAAAACATTTCAGCTTTCCAGTTTTAAAATTACATTTAAGTTGTTTTTTTTTTTTTTTTAAGATTTATTTATTTGAAAGAGTTACACAGAGAGACGAGAGGCAGAGAGAGAGAGAGAGAGAGAGAGAGAGAGAGAGAGAGATAAGCCTTTCACCCTCTGGTTCGCTTCCCAATTGGCCACAATGGCTGGAGCTGCACTGATCTGAAGCCAGGAGCTTCTTCCTGGTCTCCTACACAGGGGCGGGGCCCCAAGGACTTGGGCCATCTTCTACTGCTTTCCCAAGCCTTAACAGAGAGCTGGATCAGAAGAGGAGCAGCTGGGACTCAAACGGGCACCCATGTGGGATGCTGGCACTACAGATGGCAGCTTCACCTGCTACACCACAGTGCCGGCCCCAAGAGAAGCATTTTATAATGAGCAGAAATTGCAGGAGTGTACAATAGAAGGGTACAAGACACTTTATGAACTACTATCAAGCAGAACAAAACTTACCAGAAAGCAGAGAAATATTTCCCTGAGCAAGTGACTTCTTAAACTGAGCCCAAAAGATGAACCCATATTAGCAAGGTGATGGTGCATATGTGTGTGTGTTGGGAAATCAAGAATTTCGTTATAATTCCATGTCTATTTTAAAAATGATAAAGCACCAGACCAAAATATAAAGACCTATTATTTAATGAACCTGGATCAACTAAAAAAAGTATTAACTCCAACAACCATAAGAATAAAATTTGATAGAGGTTTCTGTTACAAAGACTAACAAAAAACCTAACTTCCATATGGCAAATACATCATAAACTAAGCTAGAAAAAGGTTGACAGTGTGCAATACTTGTTGCACAACTTCATTTCTCAGGCATAATGTACTGCCTTATTGAAAAAGACAGGCTATGCTTCCTACTCCTTGGGAATTTACATTCTAATAAGGTAAGGCATACAATAAAGAAAACAGCAAATAAGGTACATATGCTATGGAGAAAAAAATAGATGAATTGGTAAGGGAACAAGCTGAGGTTTTGAAAAGGGTGATAAGGAAAACTTTGTTGAGAAGGAGTCATTTGAGCGAAATCTGAAGACAGACAACTTAGCTCCATGTATAATGAAAGTTACGGATTTAGTTTACAAGATAATTTGGGAAGGGTTGATAGATTCTGCTTTATCCAGGAACAAAGGATGCCTCTCCATTTATTTAGGTCTTCCTTTAATTCACTCAGAAAATGTTCATATGTTTATAGATATTGGGTATTTATACGCTTTCCATATTTTTGTTTACATGTATCCCTGTGTAATTTATAACCGTTACTTTTATTATTCGTAAAAGCAGAATTTTCTATAATTTACAATTCTAGTACTCAGAAAAAGTACTGATTTTTGCTTATTTATTTTATATCCAGCTATCCAATTCAACTCTTTAGTTGTAGATTTTTCAATTTGTAGATAGTGATTTTTTTAATTTGTAGACAAGCTATAAACAAATTTATGACTGTGGACAATGTTAAGTAAATTAATCATTGTTTTATTATTATCTCTTGTATTTTAATTACCTACCTCAAATATTAACTACAGTTATAAAAACTACATTGAATAGAACATATATTAAAAGATATCTGTACCTTGTTCCTGATATCAATGAGGCTATTTAACATTTCACCATTAAGTATATTTGCTAGAAGTTTTCAAAAGATCATTTTCCCCAATAATTTAAAAATTAGAACCAGATGTTAAAATGATGAGTTTTCAGATTATCTACTGCAATAGCCAAATTTTCTTACTCTAAAAGGTATAAAACCAACTACATTAATGAATTTTCTAAGTTTGAACAATTGTTAGGATCTTGGTTTAAAAATTTCTCATGAAGACAATTATTCTTAATATAAAGCTGAATTTTATTGGCTCGTTTTATTTTCATGTTCACATTATGAATAAATGAGATTGGTCTAATTTTTTTTAGTAATGTAATTGGAATTCTCTTGGACAATAAATGTACCGACCCTGAAAATTATCTGGACTTTATACATTTTTTTAGGTACATATTCAGTTTCTTCAGTGGTTACATCTATTCATGTACTTAACTCTTGATTTTGCTAACAGATCATCTATTTCATCTAGATTTTGACAACTGTTGGTACCAAGACATGTAATTTATCCTTTTACAATTTCCTTCTTGCTTTCCTTTCCTGTTCCATAGATAATAAACTATTAATATTGCTTGTCTGTTCTTTCCTTTTCCTGGATGAGACTTGCTTTTGCACTGGACTTTTATAAAAATAAATTTTAGTTTTTCTTGACTGGGTTTGCTTTATTATTTTATTTCAGCTTTATTAATTCTACTTTCCTTGGTTTGTAGGAGGGTCTTTTTTTCTAGCTACTTTTTTATTCCCCCCAAAAAACATTTTATTTAAAGAATACAATCTTCATGTATTTCATAAGGACAACTTTAGGAATACAGTGATTCTTCCCACCATTCTTGCCCTCCCACCCATCCTCCTCCTCCTCCCTCTCCCGTTCCCAGTCCCATTCTCCATTAGGATCCATTATCAATTAACTTTATACACAGAAGCCAAGCTCTATACTAAGGAAAGAGTGCAACAATTCACACAAAGAAAAAACAACCACCACCACCCTGTTCCTTAAGAGTCAAGGGCTGTTCAAATCATTGCATCTTAAAGTTAATAAGTTTCTTAAAAGTCAAATTAACTTTAAAGAAGCACCCAAGAATGATACATCTTTTGGAAGCACTTAGAGATAATTATAATGAAACTCTTTGAGAACAGAAGCCTTGCATGGGAAGTTAGTGCACAATGACTCCTGTTGTTAAAGAGTGTTAATTGTTAAATTATGTATGACATGAGCTGCCTAAGCTATGGAAGCCTTTGAATCCACAAACTCTGTCAGCATTTGGACAAGGCCATAAGTAAAGTGGAAGTTCTCTCCTCCTTTCAGAGAAAAGCAGCTCCTTCTTTGATGACCAGTTCTTTCTACTGGGGTCTCAACCCATGTAGGACATTTTTTGACATAGTGTCTTGGCTTTCCATGCCTAAAATGCTTTAGGCTTTTCAGCCAGACAAGAATGCCTTAAGGGCTGATTCTGAGGTCAGCATGTTACTTAAAGCAATTGTGATTCTATGAGCCTGCTGCATGGGCTGCTTCTCATGTTGTAACATTCTCTTTTTTAATTCTCTTATTACCAAACAATTAATCCTATCCATATGCTCACTTTAACGATTTAGATGGTACTTTTACCACATAGCTTAAGGGTATTTGGGGTCACATGTCCCCAAATTTTTAAACTGTACCCTTAGAGGTAAAGTCCATAGGCATGTATGCAGGACTATAGAGCCTTACAGTTGCAAACATTATACACTTCATAATAACAACTTAAGGAACATGGTGATTCTTCCCATCATGACCAACCTCCCACCCCTCTTTCTCCTCCCTTATTCTCAATATTTAATGGATATATGTTTTCAATTGACTTTATACACATGTTTAACTATGTTAAGTAGAGTTCAAATAGTATGAAATAAAAAAAACTGTTCCTCAACAGTCAAGACGAGGGCTGTTGAAGTCATTGCTTCTCAAAGCATCAATTTCCCTTCTGCAGATTGCCTTCTAGGTGCTCTATTATTATCAGATCAGGGAGAACATGTGGTATTTGTCCCTTTGGTACAGCCTTATTTCACTAACTACGATGTTTCCTACATCCTTCCTTTTTTTTTTAAATAAAGGACCAGATTATTTTTTTTTTGCCACTGTGTACTATTCCATTGTGTACATATCCCATAATTTTCTTATCCAGTCTTCAGTTGACAGACATTTGGGTTGATTCCATACCTTAGCTATTGTAAAGTGAGCTGCAATAAACATGGGGGTGCAGATAACTTTCATATGCCGATTTCATTTTCCTTGGTTAAATTCCCAAGAGTGGGATGGCTGGATCCTATCTTATGTCTATATTCAGATTTCTGAGATTTGTCTATGGAGTCTTTCACAGTGGTTTTACCAGTTTACATTCCACAAACAGTGGATTAGAGTACCTTTTTCCTCTATCCTCACCAGCATTTGTTGTTTGTTGACTTCTATATGAAAGCCATTCTAACTGGGGTGAGATGAAACCTCATTGTGGTATTAATTTGCATTTCCCAAACAGCTAGCTATCCTGAACATTTTTTCATGTCTGTTGGCCTCTTGGATTTCCTCTTTTGAAAAATGTCTAAGTCCTTTGCCCATTTCTTAAATGGGTTTTGTTGTTCAGTTTGTTTTTCTTATATATTCTGGTTACTAACCCTTTATCAGTTGCATAGTTTGCAAATAGTATCTCCTATTCTGTTGATTGCCTCTTCACTTTGAGTGTTTCTTTTGAAGTACAGAAGATTCTTGATTTGATGTAATCCCATTTGTTCATTTTAGTTTTTATTGCTTGTGTCTCTGGGGCCTTCTCTAAGAACTCTTTGCCTGTGTCAATGTCTTGCAGGGTTTCCCCAATGTTCTCTAATAATCTGATGATATCAGGTCATAGATTTAGGTCTTTAATCCATTTTTGAATAGATTTTTGTGTAAGGTGTAAAGTAGCGGTCTTGCTTCATAGCTCTGCATGTGGAAATCAGTTTTCTCAGCACCAGTTGTTGAAGAGACTCCTTTATCCAGGAATTGGTTTTAGCTCCTTTGTCAAAGGTAAGTTGATTGTAGATTCATGGTCTTCTACTTCTTCTGGACTGGTTACTGTTCATGTCGATTTTATGGCTAATGCCCCACATTTCCTTTCACTCTTGTCTTATATAAAGCCCCATCTATATCAAATTTCACATTTAAATTTTTTTTACTCTCCTTTAGCTAAAGCACATCCTCCAACATTTTCCCTGAAAAAGGATGAATTAAGGATCCTTATAGGTCTGAAACACCTCAATTTTACAGCCTATTTAATGGATAATTACATATGGAATTCTAGTTTAACAATCACTTCCCCCTAACTCTGAAGGCATTGTTTTGCTATTTTTAGTATTGAGGTTTACAAATTCAGTGTAATTTTCATTACCATGTCCTTGTCATGTCCATTTCATTTCTTTTCACTGATGCCATTGTGAGGCTTTATAATGATGAGTGTTGGTGTGAGTCATTTGCATTTATTGTGAGGGGTTCTTTCAATGTATTAATGTGCCCTATTTTCCCAGTGTTCTTCCTATAGCTCCTAAAATTTGGTGCTACGTTTTCTGACTGATCCACAAATATTGATATTTTCTTTTTCATCTTATTCTTTATTTTATATGGGAATTCCTTAATGTTATCTTTTATTCATTCCACTGAATTTAAATTTTTTTGTCTTGAAATTTTGGAGCTTTAATCTTTTTTAAACATGTATTTATTTATTTGGAAATTTAGGATTAGAGATATATATATAGAGGGAAAGACAGAGAGGGATCTTCCATCTGCAGATTCACTCCCAAGATGACCAAAGTGGCCATAGCTGGGTCAGGCCAAATCAGGAGCTAGGAACTTCATCTGTGTCTCCCACGTGAGTGCATGGATCCAAGCACTTGGAGCATCTACTGCTGCTTTTCTAAAGCCATCATTAGGGATCTGGACTGGGAGTAGAGCAGCTAAGACTCCAACTGGCACTCATATGGGATGCTGGCATGGCAAGTGTCAGCTTAACCTGCTAAGCCACAATGCTGGCCCCAAAAGATCTCTCTCATCTACCGATGATTTTTTTTTTTTTTGACAGGCAGAGTTAGACAGTGAGAGAAACACAGAAAGGTCCCCCTTTTTCCGTTGGTTCACCCCCCCGCCCCAAATGGCATCTATGGCCAGCATGCTGTGCCTATCCAAAGCCAGGAGCCAGGTGCTTCCTCCTGGTCTCCCATGCGAGTGCAAGGCCCAAGGACCTGGGCCATCCTCCACTGCACTCCCGGACCACAGCAGAGAGCTGGCCTGGAAGAGGAGCAACTGGGACAGAATACAGTGCCCCAACCAGGACTAGAACCCGGGGTGCCGGCACCACAGGTGGAAGACTAGCCTTAGAGCCACGGCGCTGGCCCCAATGATCCCTTCATGATTTATCAATGAATTATTTTCTGTTATCTCTGAGTTTGGTAGTTATTTTGGAAATTGCTTTTACCATCTCTTCATTGTGTGGTCCCACTTTTTCCTGTTCAAAGATGGATTTTCTTTTTCTAGGTAGACTTTCCTTGAAGATCACTGCCTATTCCACCTTATTTAAAATCTAAAATGTTATGAAAAACCCATAGATATTTTCCACCATTTTCAATGTCTGTAAAAATGATCTAATCATACTGGATGGCAAATTCGCAAAATATATTAAGCACCTTAATTTCTACAATTTAAATGAACAGAAATGAGAAATGTGAAGTAGGCTCAAATTTATGCTATTCACATTATTTATGAAACTGAATAGTCCATAACTTAAAAGTATGACAAAGGTGAAATATGCCTTTAAATAGTCACAATAAAAAGTCTGCAACCATTAAATTGTTTTTGAAGAGTAACACCAGAAAAATTTTCTAATAAAGGGTTGAGGTTAAGAGGCATACATGCACACACACCCACAGACACAAACATGCAATAGGCACTAAGCCAATGATCAGAAACTGCTTATAGGTAAGTTAGCTGAATGGTAGTTATATCTGCCATTTCTGTTGAAGCACCTTCAAATACTTGCATCTGGTTCTTCAAGGTTCCAAGATGGAAGGGGAGGGGGAGCTTACTGCTCTAGCCAAGGAGAAGATAGTTTTGAATAAGTGGAGATAGTGTAGTTCTTAGGGAAGAGTCAGGGGAAAAAAATGGCAGAGGAAACTGCTGTAATTAGAGGGACATGGTGGACCTACTTGGAGGGCATGGGCACCCACGGCTGGGGACTTCAACAGCCAAGAGCCTATTCATCAGCGTTGGAAAGTGAGGCGAGACCAGACCACAGTAGCCCAAGACACTGGCAAAAAAGCAGCAGGAAGAGCATAGAGGGAATGAGGCTTGAAGCTCCATGGGGGAAAGTGTACCAGCCAAAATAGAGGATAGAAAAAAAAGGACAGGATGGACATGTTCTCTCTCTCCAATCACTTTACAAAGGTGTACTGGCACCATTTTGGACGTATGTAACAGCTGCGCCAGCTCGTTTCTGTGCATGGCAATCAGTTGAGTGGAGGCTCCTGACTCTGGTGGGGAGAAATAACAGGGGGCTTGAAGCTTCTGAACCCAGACTGTGAAAAAAACTGAGGATGTGTGGGAGCAATCACGGTGTGACTGGGACACTGAACAGTCTAAGTGGGAGACTTCACAAGCTCAGAGACTCCTGGTTACTTGGTGAGAGACATTGCTGGGGAACCTGAATTTACACTGAAGACTGCACAGATCTTTTGTGTGGTCCTTGGGACAAAGTGTACTAACGTTATACCCACTGGGGCTAATGCTCAGGCACTGGTTTCCATTAAGGAGAAGAGCTCAGCTGATCAGAATATACTTCCCTTCTGATTAAAAGAAGATTTACCACACCAAACCTGGGTGTGTCACCTTGGGCATGCCCTTAACCATGGAGAACTGACCAGAGCTCTGGCCACACCCACTACAAGCCTGTAGATAGTCACTGAAAGCAGACATTGCACTTACCTACAGAGTCACAGTACAACAATAAAAGCTGCCACAACAAGGGGGAAAAAAAAAGAAACCAACAGTTATCTCCACAAATGAACGCAACTATCCAAGAAACAAGAATTAAGGAAGACAACATGATGCTCCCAAAAGAACATGACACTTTACTAGATTGTAAAGATGAGATAGAAGAAATGCAAGAAATGAACTCAAAAAAATTGATCATAAGATTACATAGAAGTAATCAAAAGCAAATGCATGAACTACTAAATCCATCTAGTACATAAAAGAAAACTTCTCCCATGAAATTGATATCTTAAAGAGAAATCAAAATGAAGAATTCATTAGAATAAAAAATGCAGTGGAGAGCTTGAAAAATAGAATCAGTGAGGCAGAAGAGAGAATATCAGCCTTAGAAGACAAAGCACAGGAAAGTATACAGTCAAACCAAAGATAAGAGGAGGAAATTAGAAAACTAAAAAACACTGTTGGGAATCTACAGGATACTATAAAAAAAAAAAATCAACATTCAGGTTCTAGGAGTTCCTGAAGGCATGGAGAGAGAAAAAGGATTACAAGGCGTTTTAATGAGATACTAGCAGAAAACTTCCCAGGTTTGGAGAAAGGGATGTTCAATAAATGAGCTATTGATGCATCTCAAGGACCTAGAAAAACAAGGAACCAAACTCCAAATTAGTAGGAGTAAAGAAATTAAAATTAAAGAAATAAAATTGAAAAAGTACAAAAGATCAGTAAAAAGAGTTTTGTTGAAAAAAAATGAAATTGATGCAACATTGATCCAACTAACCAAAAGAAAGAGGGAGAAGACCAAAATCAGTAAGAGATGAAAAGGGAGATGTAACAAAGTTCAGGAAGCACACAGAACTCCCAATAGACATGACCAGAAAAGATCCTCACAATAACACATTGTGATCAAACTCACCACAGTGAAACATAAAGAGAAGGTTCTAAAATGTGCAAGAGACAAACGCTAGATTACTTACAGAGGATCTCCAATTAGACTCACAGATTTCTCATCAGAAACTCTGCAAGTTAGGAGAGAAGGGTGAGATATTGTCCAAGTTCTAAAAGAAAAAAAAAAAAACTGTCATCCCAGAATAATATACCCTGCAGTGCTCAATTGTGAATGAAGGTGAAATAAAGACCTTCCATAACAAAAATAAAGTGAAAGAATTTGTTGCCACCAACCCAGCCCTAGAAAAGATGCTTAAGGATGTGTTACACACAGAAACATGGTCATCTATAAGAAAGAAGGTAGAGGAAGAAAATCTCTCAGTAAAAGATCGAAAGAAGTTCAAAGTATAAATTAGGAATATCTTTGGAAAAATGGCAGGGCAAAGTCATTACTTAACAATAATCACATTGAATGTAAATGGCCTCAACCCCCCAGTTAAAAGGCACAGACTGGTTGAATGGATTAAAAAACAAAACCCGTTTATCGGCTGCCTACAAGAAACATCTTTCCAACAAAGATGCATGTAGACTGAAAGTGAAAGATTAGAAAAAGATATTCCATGCCAACAGATACCAGAAAAAAAGAGCTGGCATAGCCATCTTAATATCAGACAAAATAGACTTTAACAGAAAAACTGTTAAAGGAGACAAAGAACGGCACTATATAATGATTAAGGGGTCAATTCAATAGGAAGAGGTAACTATTATAAATGTATATGCAAACTACAGGGCACCTGGCTAGTTAAAATAAATGTTAAGGGATTTAAAGAGAGACTTAGACTCCAATACAACAGTATTGGGGGACTTCAATATTCCACTTTCAGCAATGGACAGGTCAATAAGAAAATCAACAAGGAAACAGCAGATTTAATCTACATTATAGAACAAATGGACCTAACATCTACAGAACTTTTCATCCTACATTTAAAGAATATACATTTTTCTCAAGAAGTGCATGGAAATTTCCCTAGGATTTACCACATACTAGGCCATAAAGTAAATCTCATCCAATTAAAAAAAAAAAAGTCAAAATCATATCATGCAGCTTCTCAGATGACAATGGAATGAAGCTGGAAAGCAGCAACTCAGGAATAATTAGAGCATATGCAAACACTTGGAGACTGAACACCATGCTCCTGAATGAACAGTGGGTCATTCAAGAAATCGAAAGAGAAATCAAAATATGCAAACACTTGGAGACTGAACACCATGCTCCTGAATGAACAGTGGGTCATTCAAGAAATCGAAAGAGAAATCAAAAACTTTCTGGAAACAAATGAAGATAACACAACATATCAAAACTTATAGGATACAGCAAAAGCAATGGTAAGAGGAAAGTTTATAGCAACTGGTACCTGCATCAAAAAATCGGAAAGGCACCAAATGAGCTATTAATGCTTTGCAAGGATCTAGAAAAACAGCAAACCAAACCCAAAACAAGTAGAAGAAAAATAACTAAAATTAAAATAGAAACCAAAAAAATACAAAAGATCAAAACAAAGAGCTGATTTTTTGATAAGAAAATTGACATATCATTGGCCCAACTGACCAAAAATAGAAAAAACCCAAATCAATAAAATTAGAGATGAAAAGGGAAATGTAACAACAGATACCACAGAAATAAAAAGAATCATCAGAAATAACTACAAAGAGTTGTATGCCAACAAACTGGGAAATCTAGAACAAATGGATAGATTCCTGGACACATATAATTCACCTAAATTGAGCCATGAAGACACAGACAACCTAAACAACCCCATAACCAAGACAAATTGAATCAGTAATAAAGGCTCACCCAAAAGAAAAGCACAGGACCAGATGGATTCACTGCCGAATCTACCAGACATTTAAAGAACTCCAATTCTTCTCAAACTATTCAAAAGCAATTGACTTCTACGAAGTCAGCATCACCTTAATTACTAAACCTGAAGTAACAGCAGAGAAAGAATGACAGATCAATTTCCCTGATGAACATAGACACAAAAATCCTAGCCAATAGAATCCAACACCACATCAGAAAGATCATCAACCCTGACCAAGTGGGATTTATCCCTAGTATGGAGGGATGGTTCAGCATTCACAAATCTGTGGGATATACTGCATTAACAGTGTGCTGAACAAAAATCATATGATTATTTCAATAAATGTGGAGAAAGCATTTGATAAAATAAAATACCCTTTCATGATGAAAACTCCAAGCAAATTGGGTATAGAAGGAACTTTCCTCAACACAATGAAGGCAACTTATGACAAACCCCCGGCCAGCCTCATATTAAATGGGGAAAAATGGAAAACATTCCCACTGAGATTCAGTAACATATAGTGATGTCCACTCTCATCATTGCTATTCAATATAGTACTGGGAATTTTAGCCAGAGCCATTAGCCAAGAAAAAAGAATCAAAGGGATACAAATTGGGAAGGAACAAGTCAAACTATCCCTCTTTGCGGATGATATTATCTTTATTTAGGGAATCCAAAGAACTCCACCAGGAGACTATTGGAACTCATAGAAGAGTTTGGTAAAATAGCAGGATAGAAAATAAATACACATGAATCAACAGGAGACCTCGAATAGCTACAACAATCTTGTACAACAAAAACAAAGCAGGAGGCATCACAATACTAGATTTTAAGACATACTACAAGGCATTGAAAAAAATCAATGCAGCCTAGTACTGGTACAGAAACAGACGGATAGAACAATGGAACAGAATAGAAACACCAGAAATCAATCCAAACATCTATAGCCAACTTATATTTGATCAAGGAACTAAAACCAATTCCTGGAACAAGGACAGCATATTCAACAAATGGTGCTGGGACAACTGAATTTCCATGCACAGAAGTATGAAGCAAGAACCCTACCTTACACCTTACACAAAAGTCTACTCAACATGGTTAAAGATCTAAAACTACAACCTGGCCCCAAACTATTAGAGAACATTGGAGAAATCCTGCAAGATATTGGCACAAGCAAAAAGACTTCTTGGAAAAGGCTCCAGAGAGACAGGCAGTCAAAGCCAAAATTAATAATTGAGAAGTTTCTGTACGTCAATAAAGTCAGGAAAGTGAAAAGGCAACCAACAGAGTGGGAGAGAATATTTGCAAATTATGCAACTGATAAAGGATTAATGACCAGAATCTAAAAAGAGATCAAGAAATTCCACAACAAAATAACTCACTTAGGAGATGGGCTAAGAACTTAGATAATATTTCAGAAGAAGAAATCCAAATGGCCTACAGATACATGCAAAAAAGTGTTCAGGATCACTAGCCATCAGGGAAATGCAAATCAAAACCACAATGAGGTTTCACCTCACTCCAGTTAGAATGGCTTTCATACAGAAATCAAACAACAAATGCTGGTGAGGACGTGGGGAAAAAAGCACACTAATCCACTGTTGGTGGGAATGCAACAGTCCCCGTTTCCCTCTGTTCTACTCCTAAGACTTAGAGCAGGATCCAAAAAGGTTCTAGCAAGTGGACAGTATATGCATATGCTACAAAATGGATGAACCTTAAAAATATTTGTTGAGTAAAAGAAAGCATTCTCAAAAGGTCACATTTCGTGATTTTACTTTTATGAAGTGTACATATTCATGGGTTTGCCTATTCTGGAAATTAGGTTAGTGGTTGCCGAAGATGGGCAACAGGAAGTGATTGCTAGTAGTTCTGTATTTTGTTTTAGCCAGGGTTCTCCAGAGAAACAGAGCATTAAACAGAATTGAAAAGGTCAGAGGAAATGATTATGTAAAGATTAAGACCGAATTTTAAAAATTTTGTTTACTGTAGAAGTGGAGTCAGAGAGAGAGAGAGAGTGGGAGAGAGAGCCCATCCACTGATCTACTCCTCAAATGCCCAGGACCCGGGAACTCAATCTTGATTTCCTACGTGGTGTGAAGGGACTGAACTGTTTAACCTATCACCTTCTGCCTCCCAGAGTGTTCATTAGCAGAATATTGGGATAAGGAGTAGGACTGGGACTTGAACTCAGGCACCGATACGGGATGCAGGCAACCCAAGTAGCAGCTTAACTGCTCGTGCCAAATGCCTACGCTCAAAAATTTTGCACCAAAGTGAACTGATCTTCAAATTCCATTTCCCCACAAACTTTGAAATATGTTTTGTTAAGGAATTGGCTCATCTGATGGAGGCTGACGAATCTCAAAATATACCTGCAAGTTAGGTCAGCACATTAGAGGCCCAGGAGAGCCAGTAGAGAAGTTCCAGTTCCAATCTGATGCCTGGGAACAGGAGTGCCAATGATGTCCTTCCAGTCCAAAGGCTGAGATACTCATGACTTACAAAAGTCATAAGACTTTGAGTTCAAAGGCAAGAAAAGGCCAATTTTTCCAGTGAAGGGCAATCAAGATAGACGAATTCTGTGCTGCACTGGGGATCTTGCTTCCAGCACATAAACCCTTGAGGGGAAAACCACATCCAAACCATACTGAACTCTTTAAAAATAGAGGGAATCGGGGCTGGTGCTGTGGTGCAGTGGGTTAGAGCCCTGGCCTGAAGCACTGGCATCCCATATGGATGCTGGTTCTAGTCCAGTCTGCTCCTCTTCTGATCAAGCTCTCTGCTATGGCCTGGGGAGGCAGTGGAGGATGGTCCAAGTCCTTACATCCCTGCACCCACATGGGAGGCCTGGAGGAAGCTCCTGGCTCCAGATCGGCACAGCTCTGACCGTGGCAGCCATCTGGGGAGTGAACCAGCCAATGGAAGACCTCTCTGTAGCTTTCAAATAAATTAAAAAAAAAAAAAAAAACTTTAAAAAATAAAGGGAATCAACACTCAATTTAACAAATGCAGGAGCTGGAATTATGGAAAAACATGTAGGTGGCATGAAATGTTCATCTAAGAAGGCCATCTGGTGCCTTATTTCTCAAAGTGTAGTCCATCTACATGCAAAGCCTGGGCATCACCTGGGAGCTGGCTAGAAAGGCAGCTCTCAGGCTTCACCCAGATCTGGCGAATCAGAACCTGCGCTTTAACATTCAAGCGATTCACATGCATATCAAAGTGAAAAGCTCTAATCAAGTGGTCTTCAATTTTACTTATTTTGAACAGTTGAATCAATCCTTAATCAATTTTTTTTACATTTAAACTGGATATATGAAACACTCTTACCATAACAATGGTAACTGAGATGACAGATGTTTTTAAATTTTTAAAATGTTTAAAAAATTAACAGTAATTGCACATGTATATAGGGTACAGTGTATTTCAGTACATGTATATAATGTGTGTTGATCATATCAGTGTAATACTTCGTCTTTACTTTATGATAGGAACTTTCAATCTTTTCTCTGCCCAGGAAATGTTTAGTAGTTTCTTATGAACTATTGTAACCCCTCTATGCTAACACTAGGAACTTATTCTGATTCGGTCCCCATTACCAAACTTTCCACTATCCCTCCCTTAACCTTTCTAGCCTCTAGCTCTCAGATTGAACTTTAGCTTCCACATAAGAGAATATGTGCTATATGTTTGTCTTTCATCTGTCTTATTTCACTTTACATAATGATCTCCAATTCCACCCATTTTGATGCAAATGACATGATTTCATTTGTAACTGAACAATATTGTTTTGTATGTATACTTTTTAAATATAGTCATCTGGTTGATGGATGCCTTAGTTGATTGTGTATCTTGGCGATTGAACAGTGTCACAATAAATCTGATGCAAAGTGTCTGATAATCATTTAATGTGTTGATATGAAATCTAATACCTAGTAGCGGGATTGATTCATGTAAAGTTGTATTTCTGACTTTGAAAGAAAATTCCATGTTGTTTTCCATACTGGCTGTACTAATTCACATTCCCACCATCCCCACCAATACTATCAGAATTCTCCTTTCTACCATCTTCAAGATGGATGTTAAATTGACTACCTGTAGTAAGCATTTTATGTTGTACATGTGTATCAAACCACCATGTCATATACTTTCAACTTATACAGTTAAAAAAAAAAAAAACAGTGATGACACAGTATCTCTGGTTGGAGAGAGACAAGGAAATTTGGTGAGGCAACCCACTAATGTACAACTTGCCCCAGCAAGATTTCAAGAAGCACTATTTGAAACCTGAGTTATACAGTATTCTTTAAAAAAGATAACAAATCTAGTGTAAAGCTGATAGGCATAGTGACAGAACAGTCTCATCTTGGCAGAAAAAAAGAAAATGCGACCTAACACAGGCTTTCTCCTCTGCTCCCCAGAGCCCACTGTCTGCCCCAGATTCTGCCTCTTTCCATTGTGACCCAGTCTATCTATGCTACACTTCATCAGATAGCACGGGGTTGGTCTGTTCCAGTGCACACTGCAAGGAAGAGACATTTCGCAGCACCTGTGTGTCTGTGGGTGCCTCCAGCCAAACCTTGCAGTTGAACCATTGGAAATGTGGCTGACCTTCCCCGGGAGCTGACACTTTTCACTCATAGCACTCATTGGGTAATCAGACAGCATCCCCACGACATTCTTCACAGCTGCTGGCAATGGCCTTTAATTCATCTGGTATTTAACCAGGGTGAAGCGTCCTCTGGCGATTACATGCTTGTTGGTGGGAGCCTGGCTCATCTTTCACTCTCTCAAGTTCTGGGTGTCACACACATTTGTACACAGCTATTGCACAAGACACTTCTCTTCACTCTTCTGTTGTGTGCTTACATTTTATTTTTTTGGTCAGCTCTTCATCAATGGACAATCATAGTAGCTAGAACACATCACTGTACCTATAAAGAAATGAGGCCTACAAATCATTCACCTTGGTAATAGAATCAAGGTGCTACCAATCTTTGATTCAAGATGCATTTCTCCTGCAAACAAGTTGTTCCAATACTGTAATCCTCAGCTTAGAACAGGTCAAAGTGATGGTCAACTGGTTACCAGCCTCCAAAGTCATGAGAAATCTGCTAGTATCTTGAAAAAAGTTTTTAAATACCAAGCTATATAACTATGCACCCCACTCAAAAATCTTGGTTTGAGTTCTCATGGAAGAAAACAAATAGCTCTCAAAGCAGATTTTGAAATCAAAGCACAGCCATGCAGGAGGAATCATGGGTATATGCATAAGTGTAACAGGTTTCCCCTATCTACATGGTTCAGACTTGAGCCTTTGGAGTCTTTACTGTTTGTCATTGGAAAGGAGGACATTTTTCTGCAGCCTACTGTCTGTGGAGCAAATAGCAAGCAAGCAGATGAAGTTCTTTGTCTAACTCTGCCTTTCAAATCAATAGGTAAATCTTTAAAAATGTTAAATCTTGAGTCCTTATTATTGTCACTGCTACTATCATTTCAAAATAAGATGAACATGGAAAAATGAAAATTCATTTTCATGAATTTGGTGAGGAGTAATTTTAACTTGGAACCATATTAAATGCTACTGTTTTTTTTTTTAAAACTAAACAAGCCCCGCCATGATCAAAAACTAACAATGCACAGACTGATAAGAATTCTACTTTGATATTTTTGTCCATTGTAACTAGCTGTGGGTAAAAGTGTTGTAACAGGCTCCAGTTGTCTGATATGCATTTGTTAAATACTTAAGTGAGAAGTTATCCTCAACTTTGGTTGTTCTTAAATAAAAGAAGAATGTCACAAAATTTGGAAAAGCAAGGCCCATTGGACATCATAATCTTTGTGATATTTCATATGAAAATTCGGAAGTGATTTTTAATATTTCTTGAGGTTTAAAAAAAGCTTTGATTCTTTAAGGAAAAAAAAAGTGAGGCTCTAAACTTCTCAGAATGCACTCATTTTACTCAGTGGTTAGAACACAACTCCCACCCCAGGGATTCGTTTTTATCACACCATATTGGCCATTCTCTGCCTCCTTTCTGAGATGAGCCAGGGGGACTGGATGCCAACCTGTGGAAGATGGTTTTCCAGAAGCAGCATCTGTCTCCGCGAACACGTCCTGGGGCTGTAGCTGGCACCGTGGTCCTTGGAGTTCTCACCAGCACAACCATTGGTTGATTTAGTCAATTGAGGGCTTGCTCCAGCTGTTACATCCTTAAGGAGAGCAACCATTTCCAGTCTGCCTTTCAGAGAGACTTTGTTGAGCTGCTTTCTCCAACTTTAGTGTAGACAATTAGGTATCTTATGCCTTTTGTGTGGTTTGTGGAAGGAAGATCATTGGTATATTTTAAGCTGCATCCTGCAATCCCAGAATCCTATATGGGCACTGGTTTGAGTCCTGGATGCTGCACCTCTAATCCAGCTTCCTGCTAATGTGCCCGAGAAAGCAACAGAAGATAGTCCAAGTCCCTGGGCCTCTATATACTTTTGGGAGACCTGGATGAAGCTCCTGGCTCCTGCCTTCAGTGTGGACCAGCCCTGGCTGGTGTGGATATTTGGGGAGTGAACCAGTAGATGGAAGATCTCTATCTCTCCCCTCCTTCTTTGTAACTCTGCCTTTCTAATTAGTAAAATAAATCTTAAAAAAAAAAAATCAGGAGTGGAGTAGTGCTGTGGCACAGGGGGTCAAGTCTCCACCTGCATCCCATATGGGCACCCTGGAGGATGGCCCAGGTGCTAGGGTCCCTGCACCCATGTGGGAGACCTGGAAGAAGATCCTAGCCTCTGACTTCAGATCAGCTCAGCTCTGGCTATTGCTGCCATTTGGGGAATGAACCAGAGGACGGAATACCTTTCTCTGTCTCTCCCTTCACTGTCTATAATACTCTCTCCCCCCAATAAGATCTTTAAAAAGTTCAGGAGCTCCCAATCTTTACTATATATCCAAATAACCACATTATATTAAAAATAGATACTCCCAGAGATTCAGATTCACTATTCTGGGGCTTGGGCTAGGCATTAACAGTTCTAAGCTACCCAGGTGATTCTATCCTACAGCCAAGGTTAAGAACCACTGCAGAGATTGATGACTAGCTACAGTGATCAAGTTGTCCCAGGTAATCCAGGACAGCTGGTCACCCTGGACATAGACATCTCCTCTCAACGTCCTAAATAAAGTTGAGCCAAGTAAATGCACAAGCTCTGTAACAATGTAGAGGAAACAGCACTAGGGTCACAGTACAAAAATCCAGATAGCAGCCTTTCTTCTGCCGTTACTTGGGTAACTTTAGGGACAATCATTCGATTCTTTAGACATTGTCCTCAGTTTCCTGCTTCATCACCCTGTCTTCTTGGGCATCAAACAGGTCACATAGCAGAGGAAACTAAGGTGCAAGGAGGATAAACGAGGATGCTGGGTCACAGAGCTGAAGAGATGTTTCTGGTCTCCCAGGCCCGATTGTCTTCACTGCACCTGTTCACTGTGGATGTAAGGAGGTGTTCTCATGTCACCACGGACATAGGGATCAATACCCCAGACTAAGGGTGAAGCAGGAAGCCACCAAGCTTCTAGACACTCCTTCAGTGTAGATCTCACCGATTTCTCTTTGATGTTTGCCTTGGACTAAGATTCTAAGCATAAAATTGGCTTGGAAGAGATAACTTACTTATCTTTGCCAAGTTCTAGGTTCTGTGTTCTGTGGCTGAATAGACCATTGAAGGGCAGATTTCATTCCTTCTGCCCACCCTCAGGTTCTGTGCCTATTTAAGTGGTCTTCAGACTACACTTTGAAAAGTGTTATATTAGATCTCTATAGTTCTATGTTTTCAGGTTTGATATTTCTGAAATAAAGATGAGTATTACAATCAACGTGTAAGTTTTATTTGGTGCCGTTTCCATTTTTCACCCCCAAGTTGTCCCTTAGTACATATCATGTGCTACATGGAGTTACTTATTCAAGAAATCAAGCTATTCCTTATAATTCATTTGACAGGTCTTAAAGTTGCCCTCAGAGAATAGATACATAAAGCCATAAGCAATACACCCAGGGCAGGAGCCCACGTCAGCCTCCTGAAGGCAGCAGACAATTCACAAACCCTTCTCTACTCGGACCACTCGTCTATTTCACCCCACGTTCTCAAACAGCATACATCTTAAACATTCGAGAAAAATGCCTATCCAACCCTACCCTCAAGCTCTTTGATCCCGTTTAGCCCGGAATCCCTCAACGTTTAGCCTGGTATCCCTCTACGTTGTAAGGAGCTTAAAATTTTACATTATATTTAAGTCATGACTATTAACTTGCTACTATTTACCATCTTTGGAACAAAATTTCATACCAGCAGAAACTTAATGGAACAGGAAAAGAAAGCCAAATGACTCTAACAAGAGTTCCCAGAGGAGTCTAAGTAGTACCTGTTTTACACGGAGTTGTTTTATAGTCTTTTGACATACATGCTCACAATATAACCCTTGAATAAAGTTACTTTAAAAAAGAAATAAGGACAACCAACACCTTGTTTAACTGATGTTCTCATCAGTTTGACTGAGCAACTTGATAGAATCAACTTGCCCATCTGGAGTTGAAGGAACAAAAATGAACAGATTTTTAAAATAATTATTCATAAGATGTCAACTCTCATAATGCTGTTTCTTGATTATCTGGCGACCTGAGGGGCTCTTGCTCTGCACTTGGAATATTGTGTGACATGTTGACATCCGGCTGGTCAATGGTAATGAGATATTTAGTGAGCTAGAGAGAAGGGCATAAGTCAGTCCAGCCCTGACTCCCCTTTGTCTGCAATCCAGTGGGATGCTCCAGAGAATTTTAAGGAATACATGGGAAGATGAACTGAAATTGGAGTCTAGGATCCTAAACATTGTGGACTAGGTAATAGGAGGTAAAGGATAATAATATCCAAAAAATAGGAAGATGTTCTTGAGGGAAACATTTAGGTATAAGTACAGAATAAGAGAAAATGGCAGCCAAGCAAATTTCAAATTCCACTCCCACCAGTGCTCTGATTGTCTGAGACTGAACAACTCTTTAAATTCTGAGCCTATGGCATGGGCATTTGACCCAGGAGTTAATGCATTGCATGCGACACCTTCACCATATATCTTGGTGTCTGGATCCAAGTCCAGGCTCTGCTTCCTACTAATATACATCCTAGGAGATACAGGTGATGGTTAAATTAGTTGGACCCCTGCAATCCATGTGCAAGACCTAGGTGAAGTTCCTGACTTTAGATTCAGCTCCTGGTGTAGTCATCATTGTTGTAAGCCTTTGAGCGGTAGGAAAAATGTGTCTCTCTCTCTACTTTTCAAAAACATTTAGAGTTCCAGTATATTCTCCCATCTTAAAAATGAGATAATGCCTTAGAAGAGAGAGATAATGATGAAATGGAATAATTTCATGTCCATAGGAATATCAAAATGATACTCACGATTTAAATTTTATTTAATATTAGATGTTACTTTTACATGTTTAACTCCTGGACTTCCAAATATGTTTTGTTGAATATCACATTTTATGTAGCATGTGCTGCTTTAAAAGTAAGAATATAAATGTGAGTACAAATTCTTAGAGACAAATTCTGATTTAGAAAAAGACTTCATGTTTCTCAAAGAGCAACTACATTATTTTATGTTTGAGATTGTGTAAGCGGGTTTCAGAAAGGCTAAGGTCTTTATCAAGATTCTGCTGCATGTTAACAAAGCAGCCCTAAGAACCTATGCAAGAAAGGTACTTATCTGTTAAATGGGATATCTTACACTTCCTACCTCACAAGGTTGCATTAAGGATCAGGACAAAATATGTACAGAATTTGTAAAGAAATCTGAAAATGATCTCTCATTATCAGAGTTTGGTGAACTCCTGACATGTGTGTATTTCTATGGGCTAGATAAACAGGATTTCATTGAGTACAAGTTCTGGAACCCCAGAGAAATCTCCTGGAGACATCAGGGTAGAGCCAAGCTGCATTCAAACTGTCTTCTTTCATATCTTAGGAGGAATTACTGTCTTGGTCTGTGTCCTGGGATAGGCACCAGGGAGCATCAACGCTCCTCCTTCCCCATATCCTAACACTACTTGCACAGGTCACAAAATGGGCTACACTTGGGGAAGAATACCAGACGGATGCAGATTCAGGACAGAATGTCAACCTTACCACACAGTGCAGAAATCCATAGCAAGCCCAAGCTCAAAAGCTAAAATTCAAGGGCCACATCCCATTCTACTTCTAAAAACCAGTTGACACAATAAATATTCAAAGTAATGCATTCCAATGAAGCTGGAAATCAACTCAAGAATCCCTATATCATATGAAAACACATGAAGCATGAACAACATGTTCTTGAATGAACAGTGAATAAAGAGAAATCAAAAAATTTCTGGAAACAAACAAATACGACAATACAACATACCAAAATTTGTGGGATACAGCAAAAGTAGTGTTAATAGGAACATTTATAGCAACTGGTGCCTACATCAGAAAACTGGAAAGGTGTCAAATAAGTGAGCTATTTATGCACCAAGGATCTAGGGGGAAAAAAAAAAACAGCAAACTAAACCCAAAACCAAGAGGAGGAAAAAATTAAAATTAAAGAAAATTGAATAAAATACAATAAGATCAGCAAAATGAAGAGCTCATTTTTCGAAAAAAATTGACACATCATTGGCCCAATTAACAAAAAAAGGAGAGAGAAAAAACAATAAAATTAGAGATGAAACAGGAGATGTAAAACACCAGACATCACAGAAATAAAAAGTCATCAGAAATTACTACAAAGTGCTATGCCAACAAACTGGAAAACCTAGAAGAAATGTATAGATTCCTGGACACATATAACCTACCTCAACTGAGCCATGAAGGCATAGACAACCTAAACAGACCCATAACCAAAACAGAAATTGAGTTAGAAATAAAGGGCCTCCCAAAGAAAAGCTCAGGACCAGATAGCTTCACTGCTGAATTCCAGACATTTAAAAGAATTAACTCCAATTCTTCTCAAGCTATTCAAAACTGAAAGACGGAATCTTCCCAAATTCCTTCTATGAAGCCAGCATAACCTTAATCTCTAAATCTGGAAAAAGATGCAACAAACTATAGACCAATTTCCCTGATGAGCAATATAAATATCCAACAAAATTCTGACCAACACCACATCAGGAAGATTATTCACCCAAAGTGGGATTTATCCCTGGTATGGATGGATGGTTCAACATTTGCAAAATAAATCAATATGATATTCCACATTAACAAATTGAAGAACAAAAACCATATGATTATCTCAATAGATAGAGAAAGCATTTGATAAAATACACCCTTTCATGATGAAAACTAAGCAAATTCAGTCTAGAAGGAACATTCCTCAACATAATTAAGAAAATTTATGACAAACCCACAGCCAGTATCCTATTGAATGAGGAAAAGCTGCAAGCATTCCCACTAAGACCTGGAAACAGACAAGGATGCCCACTCTCTTCATTGCTATTCAATATAGTCTGGAAGTTTTAGCCAGAACCATCAAGCAAAAAAAAAAAAAAAAGAAAAGAAAAGGGATTCAGACAGTAAGGATGAAATCAAACTATCCTTATTGGCAGATGATTATATATATAATATATAGGGGAACCAAAAGACTCCACTAGGTGACTATGGAACTCATAAGAGTTTGGTAAAATAGCAGGATATAAAACCAACATGCAAAAAACAGCCTTTGTATACAAGCCTTTGTAGATAATGCCATGGCTAAGAACTTTTGAAATTATAGTTTTCTAAAAGTACAACTTTTAGATTATAGCTGTTTTCCCACCATAACCACCTTCCCACCCACATCTCCTATTCCTGCTCATATCCCATTCTTCATTAAGATTCATTTAATTATCCTTATATGCAGAAGATCAACTTGGTATATACTAAGATCAACAGTTTGCACCCTCACAGTTACACAAAGTGTAAAGTACTGTTTGAAGACTAGTTTTACCATTAATTCTCATAGTAAAACACATTAAAGACAGAGATCCTACATGGGGAGAAAGTGCACAGTGACTCCTGTTGTTGACTTAACCATTAATGCTCTTATTTATGATGTCATTAGTCACCCTAGGCTCTAGTCATGAGTTGTCAAGGCTATGGAAGCCTTTTGAGTTCACCAACTCCAGATCTTATTTAGACAAGGCCATAGTCAAAGTGGAAGTTCTGTCCTCCCTTCAGAGAAAGGTATCTCCTTCTTTGATGGCCCATTCCTTCTGCTGGGATCTCATTCACAGAGATCTTTCATTTAGGTCATTTTTTTGCCACAGTGACTTGTCTATCCATGCCTGAGAAACTCTCATGGGCTTTTTAGCCAGATCTGAATGCCTTAAAGGCCGATTCTGAGGCCAGAGTGCTGTTTAGGACATCTGCCATTCTATGAGTCTGCTGTGTATCCTGCTTCAGCAATCCATTCACAGTAACTACAAAATAATTAAATACCTTGGCATAAATTATCCAAGGAGGTCAAAGATCTATGATGATAATTATAAAACTCTAAAGAAATAGAAGACATGAAAATGGAAAAAAACTTCCATGTTCATGGATAAGAATCAATATCAAATGTCCATTCTTCTGAAAATGACTTAAAGATTCAATGCAATACCAATCAAAATACTTAAGACATTCCTCTTATATCTAGGAAAAAATATGCCAAAATTCATTTGGAAACACAAGAGCCCTCAGATAGCTAAAGCAATCTTATACAACAAAAATAAAGCCGGAGGCATAACAATTCCAGATTTCAATACATACTACAAGGCATTTATAATCAAAATAGCCTGGTACTGGTACAAAAACAGATGGATAGACCAATGGAACAGAATAGAAATGCCGGAAATCAATCCAACCATCTACAACCAACTTATAGTTGACCAAAGAGCTAAAACCATTCCCTGGAGTAAGGACAGTCTCTTCAACAAATGGTGCTGGGAAAACTGGATTTCCACATGCAGAACTATGAAGCAAGACCCCCACTTTACACAATCCATTCAAAATGGCTTAAAAACATAAATCTAAAACCCAATACCATCAAATTCCTAGAGAGCATCAAGGAAACCCTGCAAGACATAGGCCTAGAAGAGACCCCAGAGGCACAGGCAATAAAAACCAAGATTAACAAGTGGGATTACATCAAATTGAGAAGCCTCTGTACAGCAAAAGAAACACTCAAGAAAGTGAAGCAGCAACCAACAGAATGGGGCAAGTTTGCAAACCATGCAACTGATAAAGGACTAATAAGCAGAATATATAAAATGATCAATAAACAATAGCAAAGCAAACAACCCAGTCAAGAAGTAGGCAAAGGATGTAGACATATCTCTAAAAAGGAAATCAAAATGGCCTACAGCCTTGGGTGATCAATGAAAAAAAAAGAAGGTCAGGATCACTAGCCATCAGGGAGATGAAAATCAAAACCACAATGAGGTTTCACCTCGCCCCCATTAGAATGGCTTTCATATAGAAATCAAATTTTGGCAAGGATGTAGGGAAAAAAGGTACCCTAATCCACTGTTGGTGGGAACACAAACTGGTAAAGCTATATGGAAGACAGTTTGGAGATACCTCAGAAATCTGAATCTAGTCCTACCATATAACCCAGCCATCCCACTCCTTAGAATTTACCCAAATGAAATGAAATCAGCAAATAAAAGTTATCTGCACCTCCATGTTTATTGCAGCTCAATTCACAATAGCCAAGACATGGAATCACCCTAAATGCCCATCAACGGAAGACTGGATAAAGAAATGTGGGATATGTACTCTATGGAATACTACACAGCAGTTTTAGAAAAAAATCTGGTCATTTACAGCTAAATTGATGAATCTAGAAAACATTATACTTAGTGAAATAAGCCATTCCCAAAAGGGACAAATACCATATGTTCTCCCTGATCTGTGACAACAGAGCACCTAAAAGGAGACCTGCAGAAGTGAAACTGACACTATGAGAAGCAATGACTTGAACAGCCCTTGTGTTGACTGTCGAGGAACATTTCATTTTGTTTTTAATTATTTTCTCTATTTAATACCATTGGTTGAACATGTTAACAGAATTAATCATAGATCTATTAAGTTAATTGCAAATAGATCCAGTTAAAAAAAAAAAAAAGAAGAGTATCAAGTTTGACAAATATGACCAGCAGATTCTGGTCAGCCGATTTCTCCTGTGCATTTTGCCTAGAACCCTTCTAGGAGAGTTATACAAAGCATTTTTTGTACCTTTTTCAGTCCTATATGATACAGTTTCTAAAATGTTTGAATCCAACTTGAAGTGCCCTTGCCTCTGCATTTGGGTTCACTCAGAAGCAGATTCCAAGAAAAGAAATTGAAATCAATTTGGGGAGGAAATTCCAGGAACCAATAGTGGGAGATGGGAAGTGAGACAGGAAGAGAAGGAAATCACTAGAGAAGTTGTCAAATAGCAGGTTATGCTGGGAGAGCCTCAATGCCCAGTCCCACTAGAGATTTCTGGGAGATTATCATCAACACTCCTTGAGAAGCTTTCCTGCCACATAGGCTTCTGCAGTACCCCTGCTTACTTCATCACATGAACAGGAGAACTCTAGGCAGTCTTCTACAATACAGAGGAACTACATCTTTTGCCATATAACGTAACCTAATCAAGGGAGTGACATCCCATCACTTTGACATGTGGCATTGGTTAGAAGCAAGTCCCAAGGTTTGCACACACTCAGGTAGAGGAGATGACACAAAGGAGTGGACATCAGGAAATCACGGGGAGCACCTAAGGGTCTGTCTGCCACAGATACATTGTGAGTACTCAGTAAACATTAATTTGCTTCCTCGGCTTTGGACTCTTCCATCACTACATATATTATTGTCACAATACATTTAGACTAGAATAGAAACTCATGATGGACGTCGAAATCCTTGAGGTTGAGAAGACAGTTCAGACATGGCAGTTCTGTGGTGACAACGGACACTGTCAGATCACATTACCTGCATGTGCACAATTATCACACATTTAATGTGGTGAAATGTTATGGCCACATCACAGTCAGGCTGAGCTGATGGTTTTAATTTGGGTCTAAGGTTAGAGCTATGCTGATGCTTTTTACTGTTGGCTAGACCAGGGGGAGTTCACATTTCCATGAGTTTCTCCAAAGATGAGAGAAGCTTTGTTCTCTTCATCTTGCACTTTTTCAAGAGCAAGAAAACTAATGTTCTCCAGGTGGATTAAAAACTGTCATTAGACATTAGCTCTTTGATTTTTCTATTGGAGGAGATTCTGAGTGAGTTATGAAAATATCGGGGTTGGCACATTCAAGCTCCAAGAACTCTAAGTGGCAAATGAAATTTTTCCTAAGGACTTGAGGGAGAAAAGAACTCATAGAGGTCTGGAGGTAGCTTCCATGAAGTCACCAGAGGATAAGCGACACGAGGGCATCGTGTGCACGTAGCTATGGTCATTTCCCATCCTCATTCCCAGCCACGTTGGATGGCTCTCCAAAAAAAAATTTCTATGGTTTTAAATGCCTGGTCATGAGCTCAGAACCTAAGAATCCTGGGGTCATAACGTCAATATAAACAATGTGAAGACGACAGACATTATTCTACAAGCTGCAATTAATGAAGCTATGTTATCCACCTGTAGACATACTGGGTGACATAATTTGTCATTAACAACTGTTGTAAAATATACAAGAGACTTGATCCAAGAGATAATGGGAGTATTCCCCAATCACCGTGCAGATCACCATTAAGATTGGGAAAACCTCCTCCACCTTGCGGTGCCGGCGCACCAGGTTCTAGTCCCGGTCGGGGTGCTAGATTCTGTCCCGGTTGCCCCTCTTCCAGGCCAGCTCTCCGCTGTGGCCTGGGAGTGCAGTGGAGGATGGCCCAAGTCCTTGGGCCCTGCACCCCATGGGAGACCAGGAGAAGCACCTGGCTCCTGCCATCGGATCAGCGTGGTGCGCTGGCTGCAGCGCGCCAGCCGCGGCGGCCATTGGAGGGTGAACCAATGGCAAAAGGAAGACCTTTCTCTCACTGTCCGCTCTGCCTGTCAAAAAAAAAAAAAATTAAACAGCTTGTTTCAGTTACAGAAAATAAGAATGACAACCATCCTGAGCACTGTTACTAGAATCAATTCAAAGTGTGGTCCCTAGAACATAATTCATGTGAATCTTGCTGGAAATGCAAATTCTGATGCTGTTGAATCAAGAGTCCATGAGCAGGACCCAACAGTCTGCTTTTCCCAGCCCTGTAAACAATTCTGATATTCTGACAGGGGTTGCCATCATTTCCCCATCTAGGCTAGTACAGTCAACATTCACAGCTGGTTTTAGAAAATGGGTATAGCTGTACTGCAACAAATCATTTACACAGAGCAGCTGGATTTGGCCCACTGGCCACACTTGTGGACACCTGCTTTGGGACGCCAATGCCAACACTTCAGACTGGCAAAAAGGAAAGATTGAAGGATAAGTTAAGTTTGGGGGAAATGCTAACTTTAGTAGAAATGGTAAATTTTCCATTGAATATCTAGTTCTAGAGCTTTTAAAAATAGGGCTGAAAAGGTAGAATTAGAAGACAAGACAAGAGGATCGTAAAAATGTGTACTAACATCACTCACAGAACTCCGGGACCTTGAGCAAGGAAGATGACCAGAAATGAACTCCAAGGACCAGCCAGCAACAGCAGCTAAAGTGCCCGACGTGCAGAATCATGTATCAGAGACCAAAGCCAAGAAAGGAAGGGACAGTGCTCCCAACACTGGGGACAATAGTGACTGCTGCAGTCCCCACAGTACCATAGGATTGGACAGTACCCATCAAGCCTGGAACTCAGAGGTTACCAATGACTGCACATACCCTCTTAGTTCAGTATGGGAGTGAAATCAATGTTCAAATAAAGGGCAGCGGCAGGACACAGGAGCAAAGCCCATGCAGCGATTCCATTTTTCAGCTTAAATGAGAAATTAATTCATGAGCAGAGACACACTGAAAATAAGAGGGGGTAGCTTGAGGGGGAATCACTAAGGAATTGGGAAAGGGTGATGCCAGTAGCCTCAGAGCAGGGACTAGCATTGGACAAGAGAAGCCCCATTCCAAACACCCACACATACAGAGGCAGGTGAAAGACAGATTGAGTAGTTAAGGTGGGCAGAAAGTTTAGCTTATTTTTTAAAGGCTTCCTTTTTACAGTAAAAGATTACCTAATAAGATTAGCAAAAGTATCAGATTTTGAACAGAAGAATGAAAATACAATACCATTTTTTAAAGATTTTTAATTTGACAGGTAGAGTTAGAGAGAGAGAAAGGTCTTCCTCCTGATGGTTCACCCCCCAAATGGCCACTATGGCTGGCACTGCGCCAATCCAAAGCCAGGTGCCTCTTCCCGATCTCCCATGCAGGTACAGGGGCCTAAGTACTTGGGCCATCCTCCACTGTCTTTTCAGGCCACAGCAGAGAGCTGGACTGGAAGAGCAACCAAGACTAGAACCTGGTGCCCATATGGGATGCCAACACCACAGGCGGAGGATTAACTTACTACGCCACAGCGCTGACCCCACAATAGCATTTCTTTAAGAAAAAAAACTTGTTGGCAATTCTGAATATATGCCGCCCCTCCCACCTCCCCAGTTACTGAGAATTAGAGAGCACAGCTAATTACATTGGATTTATGAACAGGCTAACATGACAGATTTTATTCCCTATTCTCTATCTTGGCATTCTCTTGATGCTCTCCTTCACCTACCCAGGCTTATGCCGACACGATCTTCGACTTCCCACAGAGAAGCACTCATTTTAACTGGCAGGCAAATGATATTATGCTCTGAAGGCCCATTGTGCTAAGTGACCATTAAGCCATTACACTCAAAGACTGCCTCTCAAGACAGAGGCTCTGAGTGCTTCACACAGTATCACTGTTTAACTATCAGCGTTTTATAGACAGGGAAATGTCAGCACGAAGCTCACATGAATTTCTCCGGTTATAAACAAGACATCTGTGGCTGGTTAGCCGGGTTGGTTCATTCATGAAGTTCAATGGCCAAAATCGGATGGAACCTTTGTAAAGCAGTTAGGGCAGCTTCATTCACAAGCCCTTTGTCTGCAAGTATTTCTCCAAGTTGACGCTTCTGCTTTGGGCTGGGTCTGGCTGCATCACCCTGCAGTCAGCCTCCCGTCTCCTTACCCTGCCACGTGCACTCTAATAAGCCTGTCCTTCCCAGTCACCCCTGCCCCTGTGCCTTTGCCCGGGTTGTTCCTTCCTCTGGGTTTCTTCTGATTGCCACCTGATCCCCTCTTTGTACTTCAAGGTTTGCATCAATTCTCACGAAGTCCTAATATGCATCTTAGTTGATTCTAGAGGCCACGAGTCTGTCCAACTGAACAGTCTCCTTTGGAATCCATGTTCTACAGTTCAGTTCCCAAGTTTTATTTGTAAACACACAGAAGGCTTATTTTAAATAAGCCATAAGTATTTAACATCCCACGTATTTAAGACACCGTTGAGGCCCCCATGATTTTTCATAGTGTAAAGGGAACCTGGCACTAAGTATAGTTGGAACTGCTTCTCTTGAATCAAGTGGAGGACATGTGTGCCAAATAAGTAATTCTATAGATTCTCAGGAGACATACATGAAAGAGTCACAACCTATTATGCCTTTATGTGTAATCAATATGCAAATCACTGAGCATTTACTGGCAGGACAGTCCACACAATCCAATCAGAGCAGCTCTGCTTTCCAGCTCTACTGTACCTAATTCTCCCGACCATGGGGAACTTAGGGGAGCTTCAGTGGGAGGCAACACTGCTCCTTTTGCCTCTGCCTCCAAGATCAGCTCAGGCAGAGTCACTGCTACACACAGATTTTACAACACCATCCGTCCTCATTTATTAGGGCTACTATAACTAAGTGCAACAGCCTGCATGACTTAAACCAACTTCTCACAGTAACAAGGCTGAGGTCTAGGATTAACATGTCTGCAGCTTCTGTGTCTCCCAAGTTGCCCTCTTGGGCTTGTAAGTGTCCTTTTGCCACATGGCCTGCACTCTGGGTTCCCACCCTTGCTATATTTCTCTTAGGGGAACTGTGAACATTCAACTAGGGCTACACTCTTGAACACTTGCTACTTTACCTCTTTGACAGTGCTATCCACCCATAGGATGTCACTTAACCATTATCCCTTTCAAGGTCCTACTTCCTAGTTACATCATCAAGTCCTGGAGGTTAGTACTTCCCCACCTGAATTTCAGAGGAACACCTTCCAATCCTGAACACCAGGTTAAGAAACACGTTCCCTTGTACAGTTTCAAGGTTTTTCTACCTCAGTTCACATTTTGCCTTATCTTTCTACGGGATGAGCACACCAATAGCCCTCCGAGTTCACACTGTCCAGGCTCATTTTACAAAAGTAACAGAGGTCAAGTATCCAAGGTCACACAGCACATTCAATACATCATCTCAATGTCAACGTGTTCATGGAATACACTATTGGGAGAGAGCTTATAATGAGTGACTTAAGAATTACTTGCAATAACTTATGTAAGTTTTTCTTCAATGACGGCCCAGCTGATTAATGCAAGTGTGTATATAAATTGAGAGGTAGGGGATGGAATATGAGTGTTAGTTTCCTATGCTTGGGTTTGCCTATATTAAGGCAAACAATCCTTGTCAAGTGTTTGAAATCCATTTAATCACAGAAAAGCAGTGAAGACAGAAGGTCAGAAACCTGCCAGATGACCTCTGGAAAAGTAGCAGCCAAACTGATGACTCCTTTGTGTCCTGCTTATTGGTTGAAGAGCTAAGAGAAAGCTGAGCTAATGGAAGCCCACGGTGTGGGGAGGGAGGACAGCCCAGATACAAAACGTTTATTCCCTGATCAAACCAAAGCAACACCCAAGATACCCAGGTATCCCCTGTAGTCCGTACTGCTTCCTTCTCCCACAGTGCACAGCTGAAGAAATGATGCCTGACCCGAGAGGCACCAACTCCCCTGACTTTAGCCAGTACTTGGGGAAACGCTCAACCCAACATGAGCACAATACAAGCACCCTGCAAGGTCAGGGAAAAACTAAGGATAGAATTGCAGAAACTGATTTGCTTTGTTAGGTCAGAAGCCACAGTCTGCGGGCCCAACCCAGCCCTCCACCCACGGTTTGTATTTCCAGCCTTTGAATCAGAACAACAACAACAAAAGACAAAAATAAAATACAGAATTCAGATTTCAGTGTCCATGAATAGAGGCTTCTGGCAACACGAGACACCCGGCCTTTAAGGTCCTTTGCATGTTACATAGGGCTGCTTTACTGCTGCCACGGTGGAGTTGGGTAGCTCTGACTGTATGGCTCACAAAAATCCCGGGATATTTATTTCTGACTGTTGCTTCATAGCAACAGTTTGCAGACACCTGAACTAAACACTCCAGTTCCCCAAACCTGAAGTACACAAGCTATAGCTCTTATTTTAACACCTTCGTATGTTTTATCCTGGAAACCCTAACGGCCAAGCAAAGCAGACTCGGTACACTGGCCGAGTTCAGAATTCTGTAGAAAATGCCTCTTGAGAAAGATGCGCACATTTGGAATTGTCAGAATATAGTGTTGAGACCGAATGTCCCCAAAACGAGAAAACCGCTTAACACATTTTATCTTCTAGGCGAGTATTACACCACGGCACCTGAAGTCACTCTAATGAGTACTTATCAAGACTACACAAGTTGTTTAAAACAAAGACAAAACAAAAAACACCTCAGTGTGTATTTCTTCATGGAGCCCTAAGGCAACTCTGAAATCTAACCTCTCTCACTTGCAGATGTTTTGTCCCATTGCAAACAGAAGCAAAAGTCTCAAAGCCCTGTGACCCGCTCTTTCAAGAGACACTTCAAGTACAGCAGAATGGCAACTCGGTTCTTTGTGTCCGAGCTCTTCCTGACAAAACCGTTGCCATGGATTAAACTCACTAATTGTAGTAAGTATTCCAAAAAACCAGATAGGGCCAGATACAGAAAAACTGTTGCACGCTCTTGCTAGTAAGAGAGCTAAGGCGTTTAAAAAGGGAAACTCTTAACAGACCTGCTTCCTGGCGATCCCAAGAAGAATTTTCTAGATGAGCAGGATGAACACCTGTCTCCATGGCGACTTTCAGGACCCTACAAGAGCAAAGATCTTCTTTAGCCTCACCAAACCGAACAAGGCAGAAAAAGAAGTTAAAGTAAGCAGGATTGCCCGGAGGTTTTGGCTGATTCTTCACAATACCTGCTCTCCAACAGGCAGCACGTTCGCCCGCCTCCGTGAGGAAGAGCCGCCAACCTCCCGGAACAAACCTCCAGCCCCACCAGAGCACCTCTGCTACAGTTGAACCCATTAATATGGAGGGAATCACGTGATGGGTGTAGGCCCCGCCCCCTCTTGCTGCGCACCTGGCTCAGGTGTGGCTAAGGCGGCTTAGCATGCGCAAGACTTCACACAGGTGACATACATTCCTTGTAATGGTGCCTGCCGCACGAGGCCGCACAGCTGACTCAACAGCCAATTAGAAGACTGGATAGAAGTTCTGCTACAGTCTGCACCTGCGAAAATTTAGGAGAAAGCAAGGAAACATGCTACGATCTTCTGGTCTTACTATTTCTAATGATAAAATAAGTCCTAGAGAAGGTCTACTGAGAAATACTTCCAATTACAACCTCAGCTACCTCAGGGAAATATGGCTATGACTTCTACTTTTAGCTCTTCCTCAAAAAAAATTACAAGTCTTAGCTTAACTTCTAAACTATCTCATATTCAGAGAAAATAATTTGATTTTCTTACTTTCCTTCTGATAAGGAAGCAAAATAATTTGCCTGACTGAAGGTTAACTGTCACAAATAAAAACTTCTGAAATCCAAATGGGGTTAGACCAAAGCAGAATAACTAGGATTGCCAGAGTTAATAAGGGAAAAGAGACAGGATACTGAGTTATGTTTGAATTTCAGATACACAACAAATACAATATTTTGGACATAACAATGCTAACCATATATTTGTTTATCAGAAATTCAAATGTAACTTGGCATTTTGAATTTTATCTGACAGCCCTGGAAGCGACTTGAATCCAAAATACATCTTGCTGAACAAGTAGTGAAGGAGAAGTTCACCAAGTGTGTTAGGTTTAATCTTGGGAGATCAAAGAACTTAAAAACTTTTTGAAACAGGCCCAAATCCCTTTAAGCCTCAGTTCTCCTCGCCAAGAAATAAGGGCTGTGAAGTCTAAATGCTGGAAGGGCGTGGAGTGAGAAATTGGTGAAAGTCATGATTGTCCATTAATAAGATCAATGAGAGAATCCTTGGTTTGCTAAACATCCTTACGGTGATTGGGTATGAATCTTACTGGGAAATATGCTCAATTTGTAAGAGTATGTTTATAACGTCCAAGAGAATTAAAAGAAAAAAAAAACTGGGTTGCTTTCCCCTCTGGCCTCAGACCGCCCCATTCCCTATCAGGTGTAGCTTAGTAACTGCTTTCCCTTTGGTTTTGGTGTATTTTTTTTCCTAGCAAATAAATCAGTTTAAAACCTACCTGTCATTCCTCCACCCCACCAGCCCCCATCATTTCAATGTAAAAAAAGGAAACAGCTTCAAACCAACTAATCCAATCACTCTCTCAAGATCCAGACTCCTTAAGTATTGCCTCAGACTGTGCCTGACCTCTTGAACTCACAGAGGGGAAATTAAGGCAGGAAAACCTAGCAGTTCAAACTGTTGGCAGCTTCAGGATTTGGTGAGATTTAATCTTCAAGGTTCCCTACGGCAAATAAGGACGAGTGAAATCACCAGAGTAACATGCTGAAGAATGGTTCGTTTTTAAGGACTGAAAATGGTCTGAAATTCCAGGCACTTAGGAAGGTCAAAATTGCAGAAGTTCAAGGTTATCATATTGAGGTCCCAAAGCACAGTGACACAGATAGGCCAACCAAGTAGGGAGGAGTGAGTACAAAGCAAGAGAAAAGGTAGATAATTAGGCACAGGGAACCTTTTGCCTTGGGTGACTTTTTTTTTTTTTTTTTTTTTTTTTTGGTAGCAGAGTGGACAGTGAGAGAGACAGAGAGAAAGGTCTTCCTTTGCCGTTGGTTCACCCTCCAATGGCCACTGCGGCCGGCGCATCGCGCTGATCCAAAGCCAGGAGCCAGGTACTTCTCCTGGTCTCCCATGCGGGTGCAGGGCCCAAGCACTTGGGCCATCCTCCACTGCCTTCCTGGGCCATAGCAGAGAGCTGGCCTGGAAGAGGGGCAACTGGGACAGAATCCAGTGCCCCGACTGGGACTAGAACCTGGTGTGCCGGCTCTGCAAGGTGGAGGATTAGCCTAATCAGCTGCAGCGCTGGCCTTGGGTGACTTTTTGAACCTCAATGACATCATGGTGGACATAAGACCATATCAACTTCAGAGTTAATTTTATCACAGAATGCACTGGGGAAAGCATTTCTGTTTCTTAATATTTCCTCAGTAGACCAAAAAATAATTTGTTTCCTGTGAGGAATTTCCTGAAATTCAATTCAGGAACCTCCACCAAGGGCATTGGAAGCCCCTCAGTATGATCTTTTGAACCTGTCATTGTAGCTCCAAACCCTGGCCTACACTTAAGATGGTCTTAGAGTCTCATATGTCTATGCCAGCAAAATTCCACTTCCAGGGCATGTAAAACAATTACAAGACTAGGATGCAAATATGAGAAGAATGAAAATTTTTCAGAATATTGTGCACATTCACGAATCACCTGTGAAACTTGCCGCAATACAGATCTATACCCTCCATCTGGAAGCCTGACTCTGGGATTATGATGTGATCACTCTTAATTTTAACATTTTTTTGCAACACATCTCATGTTTATTGATTGTTTATTGATTGTGTATCATGAACAATATGAGGGGTCTTCATAAATCTCATGAATATCTTGTATTATGAAAATCTGTGCATGGATTTCAATTCTTTGCACCAAAATAAATCCATCCTTAGGTTTAATTTTCCATCTTCTCAGGGCAGACCTACAGGAGACAATGTTATGTCTCTTACTTTCTCCTGTTTTCTTTTTAAAGGAGAGACAGCTGAGATCCAATGAGATCACAGAATATACTCCAAGACACACAGCTGGTTCATGCAGAAATAAGAAGAGCTTGTTCTTGGATTTTTCTTGACTTCTCTCACCTCTTTTTCAACCACACTCCTGCCACACCTGTCTACTCTGGCACTCTGGTCTACTGAGTGTCCTTGGAGCCTATGGAACTCCTGCCCTGGGAGCTCTGCTTTATTCTTCTCTGTGCCTGACACATTCTTGCCCATTGTCTCTTGACTCCCTGACTACCTCAGTCCCTGGTCAAGTTGCACCTTCTCAGGGAGAACACCCTGTCCCCCAACCCTGTCTCCCCCAACCTTCTGACACACACACACACATTCAAGGACAGAGTGAAGGCACATCTGAAGCCTGCATACTCATCATTCCCAGTGATTCCTTCTGCGTACACATTTAAGTGTTTGCTGACCGGCTCTCCCTCTAGGATGGTGTTTCAAACCTTAGCAGTGTCAGAATCACCAGGACTCTTTAAAACACAGATTCCTCATTCCCACCCCCAGAGATATGATTGCAGTTGTGCTAACATTACAGGGTTGTGAACATCCTCGCCACGGTGGGCAGTTCTCAGCAGGGGGTAGGTCCCTCTCTCTCTCCACCCTCTGTGAACATTTTGCAGTATCTTGAGACCTGGCCACTGTGTGATCACTAGGACACTAGAGTTGCTAATCTGATATTCACAGCACCACCGTCCCCTATCCCACACTCACGCTGGTGTCAAGTTCCATCCATCTTCCTGCAAATCACAGAATATCATTTTTTTGGTGGATGATATGATTCCATTACTTTTGTGCAACACATTTTCTTTATTTATCCATTAGTGGACAGTTTGGTTGATTCCATATCTTGGTTGTTGTGGATAATGTTGCAATAACCACAAAAGTGCATGTATGTCTTTGATAGGTTAATTTCATTTCCATTTGATATAAAAGGGGTAGCTGGATCATATGGTAGTTCTAGTTTTGGGTTTTTTGTGGAGCTTCCATATTGCTTACCATAATGGCTGTGCAAATTTAATTTCCACCAATAGTGCTTAAGGTCCCAGTGATTCCTTCTGCGTACACATTTAAGTGTTTGCTGACCAGCTAATTAGTATAGGCTAATTTTTTTTTTGTCTTTTTTGATAATAGCTACTCTAACTGCGGTGAGATGACATCTCATTGTGGTTTTGATCTGTGGTTCTCTGATTAGCTAATGACAGCAAACTTTTTTTCATACTTTTTTTGTCATTGGTATTTCTTCTTTTGAGAAATACTGAGATTCTTTGCTCATTTAAAATGGGATTATTTGTCTTTTTGTTGCTTTTTTAAACTTTCTTATCTATTCTGTGTGTTAATCCTCTGTCTGATCAATAGTTTGCCAACATTTTCTCCCATGTCTGTAGATGTTTTTCACTCTATTTTCATTTGCTAGGCCAACACTTCTTGATTTGATAGATTTGATATATTTCCATTAGTCTACTTTGGCTTTTGCTACCTATGTTTTGGGATGCTATCAAAAAATATCATTGCCTATATGTATATCTTGAAATGTTTCCCCTCTGCTTGCTCCTGGTAGCTTCATAGTTTCAAGTCTTATACATAGATCTTTGATTAATTTTGAATTTATTTTTTACAGTATAGGGGAAGGAGTTGGGGTAGGGGGTCAAGGCTCATTCTTCTATATATTGATATCCAATTGCCCAAGTACCATTTATTGAAGAGTTTGTCCTGTCTTCAATGGAGGTTTTGGTGCTTTTGTCAAGAATCAGTTGGCTGCAAATGTGTGGGTTTATTTCTGCATCACTGCTCTGTTCCCTTCACCTGTGCGTCTGTTTTAACACCGGCTCCCTGCTGCTTTGGTTACTGTCACACTGTAGTACATCTTGAAATCAGATACTGTGATACCTCCAGGTTTGTCCACTTTATTTAAGATTGCTTTGGCTATTAAGGTTTTTTTGGGCTTCTATATGAATTTTAGAATTTTTTTTCTAGTTCTATGAAAAATGTCACTGGTATTTTAATGGGGCTGTATTGTTTTGGGTAATATAGACATTTTAACAATGCTAATTCTTCCAATCTGTGAACATGGGAAGTCTGTCCAATTTTAAAATGTACCAGGGGATTCCAATGCAATCCCATCAAGGTGGCATGTACCAATGCCATCTCACTAGTCCAAGTGATCAATTTCAGTTCACATTCGATGGCTCTGATAGGTCTAAGAGTCAAAGGGATCACACAAACAAGACTAGTGTCTGCTAATACTAACTGTCTTTAATTTCTTTCA